>NW_027103317.1:15876-21210 GCF_902728285.1 Clytia hemisphaerica
TCGGTATACACTCATTTGCTCGTCCTTTGGAAGCAACTTTTAAGTATTTTAGCAAAAAGTAGCGTTTTAAAACTGAAATGTATTTGGTTTTTGGAGTTTTGTGAATACCGGGTGTGTCAAAAAAAACGCCCCTATTTTTCGATTTTCGACGTACAAATTTCTATCCAACATAGGCAAGTGAAATTTTCAGGGAGGATTTGAAATTTAATTTTTAACCCTTGGTGAGAATTATACATTTGTATGTTCATTTAAAATGACTTTATGACGATTTGGCTGACTTACGTCAATTTTTCACTGTTCACAGATTTTGATAGTTAAACTTTCCCGTATGGAACAAGAAACCAAAATACGCTTCGTTTTTACCTTCTTATTTTGTCTCACTACTTTTAAAACACCAAAATGGCATTATTTTTTTGTTTCATAGGTTAAGTTCTGTTCCAAGGTCAATAATTGATAGATTCTAGCTAGTTCTAGTTAGGCCATTTTTTAACGTCGATTGCGACGACAAAAAAAAAGACTCTCAAATCGTCAATGATGCAGAAACGAACTGATGTTATTACCTTTTGTACAGCAAAATCATTAGGTTTTCAATTCAAGTGTTTTGCAAAAAGGTAAAGAAGCAGAACAGAGTTTGTAGAATATAATATGATCGATTAAATAATGGAAATGAAACGAATTGATGAAATTTTGTTTTGCTAAGAAATGCTTTACATTGCCTTGAACACCTTGAAATGTTACCATAACACTGCGAAAAGATTCCAAAACCCCTTTAATTTGAAAAAAAAAGATAAGTTTGACATAAAAAGATTTTGGCTTAGTAGTAGTGTTCCCTTCTACATCTCGCTTCAATTTCAATTTTACTTTAAAACTGTTTTTACAGCTGATAGGAAAGCTAGAATGTAAAGGTTTAACGTCTTCTTTGACGTCAAATAATTGCTTCTGTGAACAACACAAAAAGTAGTGATCTTGCGAGAATGTTCATAACTTTTAATTTATTTGAGGCAACTCTGCCAAACTTCTAGAAATGTTTGGAAATAAAATGTACAATACTCACAAAAAAAATCCAGCAGCCCAACTAAATAGAAAAATGTACGTCAAAAATCGAAAAATAGGGGCGTTTTTTTTGACACACCCGGTACATGTTTTTTTATACAAGGACATACAAAATTTGTTCTTAACATTGAAAGTGTTCTTGATTTTACCACTTGAATTTTGGACCTACCTCCGGATACCCCGGTGGAGAAGTCCCTTAAATTAACATATGTTCGTTCGTTCGTTCGTTCGTCTGTTACCAGCTTTTCTCGGAATTGGCTCATTACTTTTTTCTGATTTTTGGCACAATGATGCAAAATGATGATTCCTAAAAAGTGACGGAGCCCGATTTTCAAAAAAAAAATTTCTGGCCTAAAATGCCGGAAATATGCCGGGAAAACTGTTTTTTTGGCATTTTCTCGAGATTTTCTCATTAGTTTTTTCTCATTTTTTGCTCAAAGATGCATTAACAATGCCCAAAACATGAAAGAGTCTGATTTTTGAGAAAAAATGCCGGAAATCGCCGTTTTTCTGGATTTTCATTGGACTTTTTCCTTACAATTGGTTGTTTTTTCATTCAAAAACATTATTAATAGCAATGCCCACCATCAAGCATGTTTCAATTTTCAATAAAATTGATTTTTGAAGCCGGAACTATTATAAAATCGCCTTTTTTTTGCTCGATTTTTTGTTTTTTTTTGCTCGCCGTTTTTGCAGATTTTCATTAGATTTTTTCGTTATATTTCTATGTTTTTCACACAAAAACAATATTGATAACAATGCTCACCATCAAGCATGATTCAATTGTCAATAAAACTGATTTTTGCGACCAGAACTTTCTATTTATTTTTTCCCTACAACTCTTCCCTCTCCCCCATCAACAATCAATGATGAATTTATTGCGTTATGCATTTTAACGCTATATTTTCTGACTGATTTTTTTTTCATTTTTCTCCTCGCATTGCTATCTAACTTTCATTATCAGGTAGGTCCATTCAGCATGTAGCTTGTTTTTTGTGCAATTTCCCGAGAAATTTTATATTGTTTTAGTGTCCATAATACCTTGAAATGTTCTTAATTTGTTCTTAATATTTTGGCCATCGAAGCCTCCCTCATGTTCTTATTTAGTTGTTCATTTATAAAAGACGTGTAATTTGGCGTACTGAGATATTGTACGAAAATACTTAAAATTTTCTTTTTATCTTCATGCAATTTCCTTGATTGCTTTTTGCTTAGCTCTGCAGTCGGCTGTGATCACTGTTGCGGACACAACCTCACATTACGTTATTTTAACATTCATCTAACGTTATATGGACGTTGTGAATGTTAGATTAACGTTGAAAGAACGTTGTGTGCCAGCTGGGATGGTAAGGAGTACAGTCGACTCTCTTTTATTTGATCTTCAAGGGACCAAAAAATTAGAGAAAGATTCGAATTACAGAAACTATTTTATAAGACTAATATCTAGCTGAGAGGACCAATATTTTTGTTCGAATTACAGAAAGATTCGAATTACAGAAAGTATTTTATAAGACTAATATCTAGCTGAGAGGACCAATATTTTTGTTCGAATTAGAGAAAGATTCGAATTACAGAAAGTATTTTATTAGACTAATATCTAGCTGAGAGGACCAATATTTTTGTTCGAATTAGAGAAAGATTCGAATTACAGAAACTATTTTGTAAGACTAATATCTAGCTGAGAGGACCAATATTTTTGTTCGAATTACAGAAAGATTCGAATTACAGAAAGTATTTTATAAGACTAGTATCTAGCTGAGAGAACCAAAGAATTTTCTTCGAATTAGAGAAAGATTCGAATTACAGAAACTATTTTGTAAGACTAATATCTAGCTGAGAGGACCAATATTTTTGTTCGAATTACAGAAAGATTCGAATTACAGAAACTATTTTGTAAGACTAATATCTAGCTGAGAGGACCAATATTTTTGTTCGAATTACAGAAAGATTCGAATTACAGAAAGTATTTTATAAGACTAATATCTAGCTGAGAGGACCAATATTTTTGTTCGAATTACAGAAAGATTCGAATTACAGAAAGTATTTTATAAGACTAATATCTAGCTGAGAGGACCAATATTTTTGTTCGAATTACAGAAAGATTCGAATTACAGAAACTATTTTATAAGACTAATATCTAGCTGAGAGGACCAATATATTTTTGTTCGAATTAGAGAAAGATTCGAATTACAGAAACTATTTTATAAGACTAATATCTAGCTGAGAGGACCAATATTTTGTTCGAATTACGAAAGAGAAAGATTCGAATTACAGAAACTATTTTATAAGACTAATATCTAGCTGAGAGGACCAATATTTTGTTCGAATTACAGAAAGATTCGAATTGCAGAAAGTATTTTATAAGACTAATATCTAGCTGAGAGAACCAAAGAATTTTCTTCGAATTACAGAAAGATTCGAATTACAGAAAGTATTTTATAAGACTAATATCTAGCTGAGAGGACCAATATTTTTGTTCGAATTACAGAAAGATTCGAATTGCAGAAACTATTTTATAAGACTAATATCTAGCTGAGAGGACCAATATTTTTGTTCGAATTAGAGAAAGATTCGAATTACAGAAACTATTTTATAAGACTAATATCTAGCTGAGAGGACCAATATTTTTGTTCGAATTACAGAAAGATTCGAATTACAGAAACTATTTTATAAGACTAATATCTAGCTGAGAGGACCAATATATTTTGTTCGAATTACAGAAAGATTCGAATTACAGAAACTATTTTATAAGACTAATATCTAGCTGAGAGGACCAATATTTTTGTTCGAATTACAGAAAGATTCGAATTACAGAAAGTATTTTATAAGACTAATATCTAGCTGAGAGGACCAATATTTTTGTTCGAATTACAGAAAGATTCTGAATTACAGAAAGTATTTTATAAGACTAATATCTAGCTGAGAGGACCAATATATTTGTTCGAATTAGAGAAAGATTCGAATTACAGAAACTATTTTATAAGACTAATATCTAGCTGAGAGGACCAATATTTTTGTTCGAATTACAGAAAGATTCGAATTACAGAAAGTATTTTATAAGACTAATATCTAGCTGAGAGGACCAATATTTTTGTTCGAATTACAGAAAGATTCGAATTGCAGAAACTATTTTATAAGACTAATATCTAGCTGAGAGGACCAATATTTTTGTTCGAATTACAGAAAGATTCGAATTACAGAAACTATTTTATAAGACTAATATCTAGCTGAGAGGACCAATATATTTGTTCGAATTAGAGAAAGATTCGAATTACAGAAACTATTTTATAAGACTAGTATCTAGCTGAGAGGACCAATATATTTGTTCGAATTACAGAAAGATTCGAATTGCAGAAACTATTTTATAAGACTAATATCTAGCTGAGAGGACCAATATTTTTGTTCGAATTACAGAAAGATTCGAATTACAGAAAGTATTTTATAAGAGTGCTAATATCTAGCTGAGAGGACCAATATTTTTGTTCGAATTAGAGAAAGATTCGAATTGCAGAAACTATTTTATAAGACTAATATCTAGCTGAGAGGACCAATATTTTTGTTCGAATTACAGAAAGATTCGAATTATAGAAAGTATTTTTATAAGACTAATATCTAGCTGAGAGGACCAATATTTTTGTTCGAATTAGAGAAAGATTCGAATTACAGAAACTATTTTATAAGACTAGTATCTAGCTGAGAGGACCAATATATTTGTTCGAATTAGAGAAAGATTCGAATTACAGAAACTATTTTATAAGACTAATATCTAGCTGAGAGGACCAATATTTTTGTTCGAATTACAGAAAGATTCGAATTGCAGAAACTATTTTATAAGACTAATATCTAGCTGAGAGGACCAATATTTTTGTTCGAATTACAGAAAGATTCGAATTGCAGAAAGTATTTTATAAGACTAATATCTAGCTGAGAGGACCAATATTTTTGTTCGAATTACAGAAAGATTCGAATTGCAGAAAAGAAACTATTTTATAAGACTAATATCTAGCTGAGAGGACCAATATTTTTGTTCGAATTACAGAAAGATTCGAATTGCAGAAACTATTTTATAAGACTAATATCTAGCTGAGAGGACCAATATTTTTGTTCGAATTACAGAAAGATTCGAATTGCAGAAAGTATTTTATAAGACTAATATCTAGCTGAGAGGACCAATATTTTTTCGAATTAGAGAAAGATTCGAATTACAGAAACTATTTTATAAGACTAATATCTAGCTGAGAGGACCAATATTTTTGTTCGAATTACAGAAAGATTCGAATT
>NW_027103317.1:21615-30028 GCF_902728285.1 Clytia hemisphaerica
TTGAAAAATCGACTAGTAAAGGGGGGACCCTTGATTGAGCAAAAGACCCCGTTTTAGGTCAAATTTTAGGGTTTTATCACCTATTCAGCCTGAAAACCATCCCAAACCGTGATCTATAGGTACATAGGAAGCTAAAAAACCATGGTTCACAAAGTTCCGTTCAAGGTGGGTTTTTGGCCATTTTTTCCTGGACTACATGGACCTTGTCATAATAAAAAAAAATGCTTTCTCCTGTCGAGCTGTCGAGAAAAGAACATTTGCAAATGCCATGGTTACATCCCATAAAAGGATACTAAAGATCCCAAGGTTTGCCACTCTAGCAGTGTGATTCATGGCATTACATCACGGACCCAACAGCTGATTGGTTGTAAGTGACGTAAAATCAATCAATACGTCAACCTCGTCCCCGTGTATTCCAGGCTTTATTTACGTTACTTATGGACGCCAGAGAATACCCTGGTGTTGGCTGATGCGAGTCTCCCCCACTGACCTTTATATACATATAAAGGTCAGTGGTCCCCCCTGTCAGAGGGGGAACTTCTCAAAACAATACGTCATAAAAAATCTGACGTTACAAATTTACACTACAATGCAATGGTTTCAAATCCAGCAACAAATGAAATCTTTTTTTTTTTTTTTTTTTTTTTTTTTTCTTCTTTTTTGAAGTCGTTGCATTCAAGAATATAGTAATCAAATATTAAATTAAAACGTTACAATATATAAATTGCTTAAAATACGTAGAGCTAGGAAATTCAAAGTTAAATAATATAAAGAAAAAAAAAATTGAAATCACGACACAAACAAAACTGAAAACTGAATCGAAAAACTGTCGAAATAGCAAATGAAATCTGACGTTTTGTTTTTGAATTACGTAATCTTGCACGTTCGAAAACCAGCCCATGCCAGGGTATTATCTAGCGCCATCAGTAAGCATCAAAAAAGCTGATAATACGCAGGGAACGAGGTAGTCAATACGTCACTTGCAACCAATCAGCTGTTGGATCCGTGGAAGACATTGCAATGAGGAATATCATGAATAGTAGAGCTAATTCTTACCTTAACAGATGGCTGTACCTCTTTAACATCAATTTCCTGTTTCCCTTGCACAACACCATCCAGTAAATCAAGACTCCGGCAATCACTTATATCATTGTTCAAGAAATCAGATCCTAAAGAAATTTCATTACTTTCTTTCGATCCTGAATGTGAAGCTAAGAGTTCTTGTTGTTCAAAGATGTCTAGTTCTTCTTCAACAGATTTGGTATGAAGACGATAGATTTTGAATAAGATGAAGAAGAGAAGGAATACAACGACAACCAGGACGATAATAATAACTGTGAAATAATATTTCATCTTGTGTCGTCGTCCTTTTTTGGTGACTTTCTTCTCCCTTGTTCTCGATTTCGCAGTGTCAATGTTTTAATGTCATATCGAGTATTTAAGTTTTGGTGATTTTTAATTTTTTGTTTTGCTAAAAGGTGAAGAATGTGAAAATAGAATTAAAAAGGGTTCAAAGTATTGTCTGTCTGTCTGTCTGTCTGTCTGTCTGTCTGTCTGTCTGTCTGTCTGTCTGTCTGTCTGTCTGTCTGTCTGTCTGTCTGTCTGTCTGTCTGTCTGTCTGTCTGTCTGTCTGTCTGTCTGTCTGTCTGTCTGTCTTTTGACTTATTATTTTTTGTGTTTGTGCATTGTGCAGTGATTTCGTTCGTACTTTCATACGTTTTTTATAACGAGATAAACACAAGGTAAAAGGTAGCATTCATCCAATATGGTGTCAGGAATGTAATGACATAATATTTGCATCATAGGGAGAAAGCGTATAAGATTAATGACATAAAATTTGTGGGTTTTCAAAAATGTATGACGTCACATCAAATATTCAATAAGATTATCAAAAGATGACACGAGACTGAAATACAGATAAAAATTATTGTATCAGATATATTAGTCTAGCAAGCTAGACGACTAATTCAGACATAGTAGAAATAAAACAAAAGTCTAAAACCTGTAACAATCGCATTATCATATGACACCTATACTACTGTATTACACGCATTATAAACAATTCCAGTCTACAGATATATTCATTATGTTGTAAAAAAATAGATAAAGGTATATATATTACAGAATTATATCAAAAATATGTATGATTAGATTATAACATGCATGATAGATGATACCTTTAAAAAGTCATTTGTTATCTTCAGGAGCAAGCAATACAGGATGCAGAGGGGTGTCAATTTTTTTCAAACAAAGCGTGCTTCTATCTTTATCCCTTATTAGGTCGAGTTAACATATTATGTAAGGATGTTTGTATCAAACTCGTAATACTGTACTGAAAATACTTCAATAATACACTAACTAACTTTTATACAATTTAAACTCACTATACTCAACTTCACCGTAAATCAGAGAAATTAGTTTATAACAGTCCTAAAATGATGGGACAAGCTGGGGTTTTTACAAGCTCTTTCTTGATTTGGTTGGTCGTTAGCCTGTGATAAAACAATTTTGTTACTTTTTCTAAAGAACGCGTCATCTCTATTACTTTAAATGACCAATTAGTGAAGTATCTTATAAAAACTCCAGAACATCTCAAAATGATTTAACATAGAAGGATAGAAGTAAGTTTTGAAGAATAAGAAAAGATATTACAAATTTAGCGGAATTCTTTTTCTCTCTTAAAAGCCCACGATTATTTTTCATTTTTCATTTTTATTGTAAAGCTTAAGCACAAACAAATATCAAACAAAAGAAGACAACAAAGAAATCAATATCCTAAACTTTTGCAACCTCCTTTTTTTTTAAGTAACTGTTAATTGATAGCCCAAATAACAACACTTCATGTTATATCCAATATTGCCTAAGATATTGGAAATAAAAAACTTACTGGAAAATTTCTTCCTACACCCTGAAACCTTTGGAGACAAATACCATTGTTATTAGTCAAAATACTTTCACACTTTCACACACACAGAGTCTGGACCACGAGGGAGGTTGAAATCTGAAGATATAGATATTCTCATACAACAAGTTATGTCTAGAATTTGTTGCAGTGGGGTATAAAAGGTTGGTCTCAAAGAAATGTATTATGTATGAAGAGTGAAACGAGAAACAAATATATAATCAGAGTAAACCAAGTAAAATCTCAAAATACGTATAAGAAAAATGGCAGAATGTGTTCGAAGCACAACTACAAGAATATATGATGTCTCATGAGTTTTTTTCTTTTGGTTCAGAATTAACATACCTCAATCCCACAAAGATGCATCAGTTATGTTATACTACCTACAAATTGAAAATTTGAAACATAAACCTTAAAAACAATTCAAAACTTATACTGTACTACGATAATGAATATTAAAGCCAACGCTTCCTTCATGTTCTGTAGGCTGATCTTCTAACCAAATGTAAAATGTAAAATCAAACAAGAAAGCTAAAAGCCAAATGCTTAAGATTCTCAGAGTCAAAGATAATGAAGACTCTAAGAAACAAGGCACTTTTATTAATTACCATATAAACGCTCAATGTGCAAATAAAAATCATTTTAATTTTAATCAATTGTTGATGGCTCCTAGCTATCTATGGGGCAGAGAGGCTCAAGTAATCAAATATACAATTATAAGACTTTAATGGTATTTGGGAGATTGCCAAAAGTCTATGATTATATTGATTCGTACGTCTAAAACAAGTAAGATGTAAGATAAAATGTAAGCTAAAAAAAGTAAGCTAAAAAATGTAAGCTAAAAATGTAAGCTAAAAATATGTAAGCTTCTTAAAAAACATTATTTTTTCATCCTCAAGTGCTGTCCATTTACTTAAGTTGAGCAAGATTTGAAATTATATTCTAAGATAAGAAAGCGTTATCATTTTATAAAACTGAGGTTGAACATGTGTACAAATTTGTGAGCCTGTCAAATACTTTAAATTCAAAATATACTGTAGCACAGTAGAGACTATGACCTTAAATCTCAATATGTTTCATGTATGAAAAACAAATAAATCGCGATAAAAATATTCTTTTGGTTGTAGACATCAATGGTTTTCATTGAGTGTTTTAAATACTCTATCTTCCCCTGGCAGAACCATACAGCAGAAACGATGCTAACATTTCAGGAGCATTCGACGAGCCATTTTTACAAAATATCTGCTGTTCTTTGCTAGGAGACGGTTATTTATGAAAAAGTGAGCAGCAGGTCTTATTTTCTAGGAGGGTCAATTTACTTCAAAACATCTGTTGTTCTATTACATACAGGAGATAACGTCATCAGTGACCAGCAGATAGCATTTTCTAGGTAATGACGTCATCGGTGAACAACAGGCAAAAACTTTATAATGAATATTATATCCATCTGCTGTTTCGTTTTGTTATTTTCATGAGACAGGGTACAAACTGTCGGGATATTTTTGAAGAACAGCAGATCATATTTTCTAGACATTGAGATAGGGGTACAAACCCAAGAACAGCAGATAAAATTTTTTGAGACAGTGAGACAGGGGTGCAGACAAAGAACAGCAGATCAAAATTTTTGAGACACTTAGACAGGGTACAAACCCAAGAACAGCAGGTCAAATTTTGAGACCAACAGATCAAAATTTCTAGGTTGAAAATATACGTGAACAGCAGATATTCAAAAAAAGGTCGTCGCTGGATGCTTGTGACATTTTCAAGTTAAAAACCTAGAACTAAGCTGTTAATTGACCTGTATGTCCGTTACAACCAATATGTTGATTTGATTAGTGAGATGAAAATTATAATGAGATCAAAAAGTTATATTTTGTTCTTTTACTTTAAGAGGTGGTTGATAGAAGTGAAATATTTATAAGAACATTTTTGATGAAATTGGCGAGAAAATTAATAATATGGTAAGATGGTGATCCATCATGGAATATGGCAACTGAACCTATAAGAATGTCATTTTTAGGGCATTTTACCATTAAATTGCCAAATATTCCCCAGCAATGCTAAAAAGTTCCACCAAAATGCCAAATCTTTGCCTTAAGTATGTATTACATGCTAAATTTTGGCTCGATTTGGATCCAAATCTAAGAATAGCGTAAGAATATTTCAGGATAATTTTTCTCAAAAAGTTAAGAATATTCATGACGAATTGGAAAAACACCATTTAAAAAAAAAAGCGTATAACAGTATTGTGGCAACAACTAATACATTACCAAAAGGTATGAAATATCATCAGCGAAGCTAATTGGTCAGCCCAGGTGACCCTTCAAATCTGTTCCGCGATTTTTTTCCCGCTCGTCGTTAAGACTCCTCAGTTTAATTCCGATTTTCCCGATTTGACTTAGAAAATCCGAAACAAGAATGTGTATGCGCCGAGCTGCGCTATAATTATTACATCAGTCGTTATCTCCCTTATATTGCGCCACCTCTTCCGAAGCGTACTGTGAGCAATTTTATGAAATGTTAAAGCAGCTTCGCACTAGTAGCTGGCTAAGTGGTTTCATGACCCAATTGATCCTGATTACCCAAGATGCACCGCGACCCTGAAATAGCCTATGGAGAAGAGTCTCAACTTTCTTTCATCATCTTCTTGAGGTGAGAGTACTTGATTTATTTCAAAGTTTATTATTGATTCCTTGTCAAAGTTATTTTCAAAAAAGATAGCAGCAAGTGTACACTGGTACATCTACCTCACTTGCAAGTTATCCAAAAGATAGCATTAAGCTTGTCTGTGATATATATCAGACAAGCAGCTACACCCTTGAGGTTGCATGCGAGCTCCTTGCATCCTCTTACTTATCTTACTTAACCTACTGAACTACTTGTCACACTTGTCAAACTTGAATAACCTGCCAAACCTACCAAACGTTCAAAACGTGCGAAACCTGCTAATTGTTCAAACTGCAAAGTCCATCAAACACTTGCTTCCATTACTTCACACATCCTAATCTCAGCTTACATATCTCAGCATTTAAGCTTATAAATCTCAGCTTCTCAGCTTATACGTCTCAGCGTCAGATCTACTTAGCCTTATTAACTTATCCCTGCAAAACAAAACTCTTATTTCTCCAGTCAAATTGAAAAATATGTTGCATACGCAAACTTATCAAATTTCAAAAGCTGTTTGGCTCCTTAATCAAGCAACGAGGAATTATTTGGCCAAACTGCTGACACTCAATGTTAGTTAACTGCCTGTATGTATTTTTGGTCTAATTTTCGACGTGTTAATCTGGAAGACTACCAACCTTGACAAATCTTAATCGAAGGTGATAAGTTATACAAACAGCTTGATACAAACTCTCATCTTCGGTTGATGAAATGCCGCGGTTTCATTGAATCAATGGTGTCATAACTAATTCAATTTTTTGAATTTTGCAACGGCGAAGCGAACCTGATTAATGATAGTGCTTTCCTTCAAATCCCTCTGAGTGAGTCCGAAAGTCTAGAATTCAACGCCTTAATGATCATTAACGGTTTTACTATCGCAATTATGAGTCGGCATCAGGTTACTTTATCTTTGACTCGCATAGTCGAATGAAACTTGATTACTTGATCCCTCAAATGGAAATCGTGTCTTTTAAAGTTTGATACGTTTTGAACTTGAGAATATATCCAATTTTTTATTTTACGCAATGGAAAAAGAGAGTACTTACTGAAATTCAATTTATTGAAGTGGATGAACTAAAAGAAGAGCGTAAAAAATTCTACAAAGGACATTTCAGTATTCATGAAAGTTATTCAAATAAAAGCGTAAAAGTGGCCAGTGATGGAAACAATTCTAAGCGTCAAAAATTAATAAAAAAGTAAGTACAAAAAACAGAAACCGTGATTAAAAACAGAAAAACTTATCGTCCCAAAACAAAGAAAAATTAATGAACAAAAAGATTATCGTTCAAAAAAAGAAAAATTAAACAAACAAAAAAGATTATCGCTCCGAAACAAGACAAATAAATGAAAAAGATAGAATCTATTAGCAAAATAACAAAGCGTGTAAGTGCAACGAAAAAATCACGCTATGAAAAATAATGCGGCTGCAAACAAAACCATAAAAATGAAAAAAATGATCTAGTACAAATTTTAAAACTTATTTATGAGGTCTTTCTACATCTGTGTTTGCTGTAACAGATGCCTCTATAAAAAAACAGTTGTCAAATACTCGCCTGAAAAATATGATATCCCACAAGAACATTATTATTCTGAAGTTTTTTCATTTGACGGCCAACGATACATTTGTAGAACATGCCATAGTAAACTTAAAAAAAATGAGTTGCCGTGCCAATCTGTCAAAAAGAAACTGAGCCTTGAGAATTACCTGCGAATTCGTACTCTTGTAGACTTGAAAAATTTTTGATTTCTCGCAGAATATTATTCAAAAAAATTGCAATCATGCCAAAAGGTCAGTTCCCCAAACTCAAAGGTTCTATTTGTAATGTACCTATTGATGTTGAAGATATTGCTAATACTTTACCAAGAAGAGCAAATGCTATGGACTAGTTATGTTAAACTCAAAAGGAAATTGGAATATAAAGGACATGTCGTTTTTGAACCAATCAGAATGATTCATTCAGCGCGGACTGAATTCTTTCAAGAAAACACCCTCTTTACAGACATAGAAATTAATGTTAGCAATATTTCAAATGAAGAGACCATTATACAAAATTCTGCAAATAATGAGGAAACAAACTCTAATGAAAGTGACCAATTGAGTGAAATTGCTTCCAATGACGATAGCACTGAACCTGATCATCAACAAAATAATGCTTCAGATTCTGAAGAGCTTGAGACAACTGACAACCCACTTGATGCTCATCGCCAAATGCAAAATGAAAACTGCTCTAATGCCTCACACTCCTTCTGATGCAGAAGAATAATGAAATTTTGTCATTCGCATGGTCAGGGTAAAAAACCAATTTCAGTCTTTACATATGAAAATTGTGAAATGCTTGCTCATCCTCATTTATTTCCTAAAGGTAAATTTGGTTACAAAGTTGAACGTGATGTTAACTAATCCATCCAAATTTCACCGCGTTTGTTGAACTACACACAAAAGTTGCTTCAGACCCAGACTACATATTTTTTGCTAATTTTGTAACTCAGCAAGTGTCTTTGACCAATCAGATAAATGTCGCAATGAGAAAAGTTGCTGGCTCAAATTTAAATGCTGGCATGTTAAGTCAGAATTTCAAAGAAACATAAGGCATTCATAGCAAATGATAAAGCTTTTGCCTTTATGAGTACTGTTAAAGGAACTCCAGCATTTGGAAAAGTCCAGCAAGAAGTTTAGCAATGGTTAAACAATTAGGCCACCGACATTCTTTCAGACATTGAGTTGTGCAGACCTTCGTTGGAACGAACTCATCTCCATAATTTACAAATCAGGGTCAAAACGTAACCGATGATTTAAGCAAGAATCTTTCTTATAGAAAGGTTGATTTATTAAATAGTAACCCTGTA
>NW_027103318.1:0-2102 GCF_902728285.1 Clytia hemisphaerica
TGGAATTGCCGATAGCCTAACCAAGGGACGAGCACTGCCTGCCATAGGCAAAAATAAATTTACTTTTGTGAGCGTACACAATTTTTTGAACTTTAGGTTTTATTTTACTTACTTCGTTACACTTTTGTGGATCATTTTCAATCGAAGTTCCACTTCTTTGGTGACAGTCTTTGGGATGAGCTTCGACAAATCAAGTTTAATACGGGAAGTTGATACAGTAGACGTAGACAAATTAGAAGCAGACTTTGATGTAGCCAAAACCGACTTTGTCGTTGGCGAAGCAGACTTTGATGTAGCCAAAAGCGACTTTGTCGTTGGCGAAGCAGACTTTGATGTAGCAGAAACCGACTTTGACGTAGGCGAAGCAGACTTTGATGTAGCAGAAACCGACTTTGACATAGGCGAAGCAGACTTTGATGTAGCAGAAACCGACTTTGACGTAGGCGAAGCAGACTTTGACGTAGACGAAACCGACTTTGACGTAGATTTTGAAGCAGCCGAAGTCCAGGTAGAAGATGAAGTAGACTTGGATTTCTTGACTCTTTCCTCGACAAATACCGCATCATTATTGAATCTTTTCCGGCTTTGGGCACCGGTTTTTGGCCAACACCTTTAGGCTTGTTGTAAAGGTCTGTCGGACCGGGAACGTAGGCCATCAATTTGTTGACATGGGTTTTCCGTTCACTTTCCCTCATCATATGCCAGGTTCTACCATCGACCTTTAATTAAAAATAATTGAAAGCAATCAACGAGGTGGCAGGGGGTCTAACGTTAAAAAGGTTTTGGTTTGTTTAGTTAATAAAACCATAAAGATTTCAATTCTGATATTAAAGAAGACTTTAAAGTCAATTTTTATCGACCTTAAAGCTTTGGAGCAGCTTAATCAAGCGGCATTTCTCTAACCAAGCGTAAGCGATACGTTACTTCAATTGAACGACGACCCCTTACCGTCAAATGGGGCAATTACGATTCCGAGGGACAGTGGAAGGTAGAATTAGGTCATAAATAGCCAAAACCGGGACAAATGGTGTAGAGATGAAATTTTGCACAGAGGTCCAGGAACATGTCAGGAATCACCAAAAAAAGCCCCACTCCCAGGAAGATGGGAACACCCTCAAATCCACAATGGCGGACATGGTACTTTTTTCTACAATTAGTCAAGGGGGGATTGATAGCTAATTTTCAATGGTTTTCAAATGTCAAAAATAACTAGACAGGGATTTTCCTCTCGATGAGTAGATAAAGAAAATGTGGTCCACGTGGTCCCGAGATATGACCTCTAAAGTCCAAAAAATTACGATTTTGATGACGTCAGCATTTTTACTGAGAGCGAATACATTTGAAAACCATTAAAAAACAGTTATCAAGGGTCCCTTGATTAATTGTAGAAAAAAATACCATGTCCGCCATTATGGATTTGAGGGTTTTGAGGGTGTTCCCATCTTCCTGAGGATGGGGCTGTTTTTTTTGGTGATTTCTGCCATGTTCCTGGACCTCTGTGCAAAATTTCATCTCTACACCATTTTTTTCTTGGTAGTTATGCAATTCTACCTGACTATACCTCAAAAGAGCGATATTCTTTAGAAAGCCTCAAATCTCCAGCTTGGTAAATAGCTCGCACTTCATCTATACGCTGTCTTTGGATGATTGTTTCAATGTCTGAAATCAAAGCTGTGATAGTTTGCTCTTTTCCATTTGTTTTCTCTTTTATCACGTTATGGAGGGATTCGATGGCATTATTATAAAAGAGACCACTGATACCACTGCCAGCACGCGCACTTTCAATGACAGAGTCTTGGAATTGTGGAGCTCGGCGGCAACAAAACCAGTCATGAAACCCTGGTAAAATCGAGTCCCAGTGGGGTTTAACGGCTTGCAATTTTGATTCAAAGTCATCCATATCAATTGATGATGCTAATCCTAATTCTCGGGTTACCCCATCAAAAGTTCCATAGATGTCACCAATAATACGATGCATACCTTTTCCACCCAATTTCGTTATTTTGCGTTTGTCTGCATCTGACAGGTGTTTTACACAGAGCAAATTGTCCAAATAGGGAAACACCTTCTTGAAACCCTCATACATAGCCTTCTCTAAATCC
>NW_027103319.1:0-239780 GCF_902728285.1 Clytia hemisphaerica
GATTTGGCAACTTTGTTCAGCAAACTGGCTGATACATCGCCAAATGTTAGTAGCTCTTTGGTGTCTATCTGTTGGATCAGAACCATACCATCAACCACATACGGCGTGTCTGGTGGAACCGCTTCGCAGATTGATGGAGATGATGCTTCGATCGTATCTGAAAATAAGATGTTTTAATGTTAATATCTGATAGGTTTTTCGTTTTTCTGCCACAATCAAAATTTGAATATGAAACTTTTATAAAGCGATTTTCAACCAACACCAGAGGTATATTTGTATTTCTCACTGAATCAGTTTAATGTCCTTTTCGCCAGAACTAACAGACGTAACAATATAACAAGGGACATACCGATAAGGATTTTGGAATAGGGAAAAGAATGGCATACTTACTAAGCAGCTTTGACTTTGCAGTTTTGACCATTGATCCATCTGGCAACCCTAATGCCCAAGGAATTGGACTTAATGAATACTGTAGGACTTGTCTCAAAGTCAAGCCATTTCCATTTCTGGCAAGAACAAGTAATCTCCCGAAAAGACTTCTTTCGGCAGCGAGCGTGATGGTTTTATCTTGTAGTTTGACTGTTTTCTTCTTGGCCATGGAGCTGAACGTCTTCAAGGCTAGCTGTTTGATCGGTTCATAGAAAGAAACTTTCGATGTTTTGATACGATCATCTATAAATAAGTTCATCGCTTCTGTACCTCTCTTTAAAGCCTCAGACAGTTGCTTGGTGACTTCCTCATTAGCTTCAAGCCCAGACGTGATATTGATCAATGCATCACGTTGGTCGAATGGTGATCCCCAACTAGTGAGAACTTCGAGAGCTGTTTCCACGTTTGTAATGTGGAATTCCATACGGGTCTTACGCAAATCCTTTGGAACACTGTCAGAGCGGTTGCCAAACTCTTCTTGCATTTGGGCCATACATTTGGAGGCGATGTGGCTAGTCAAAACCCATCTTTGTATGGTGCCGGGCGATGTACTGTACCCTTTGATTCCCCCACTGCATTTCTGTTCACGGTTGATTGACTGCTCAATGGCTTGATCGGTCGGAACTTTGTTGAATTTGCCAGGTGATCGTTTAACAGAGAAATTTCCATTCCTGATTAAGACAAAAGAATAAGATAACATTTTAGAACAATATTAATTTTGCAGCAGTTACTCTTAAGATTAAAAAGAAAGACTGTAATCGAAAAAAGGTTTTATTCGAGGCTTAATGAAACTGACAAAACTAATTTCCAGGCATAAATCTTTATAAATAATTTCATTTCAATGCTATCACTTACATGAACTCTTGATGAATATTTGGATGGGTATCTTCTAATTTCATCATTTCAGCCCAGTAAAAGGTGAGATATCTTGAATAATTTTGTCGGTCATAAGCAAAGAACCATGGGATCATCTTGCGGGTTGTTTCGAGATGGAGCTCCCAGTCACCAAGTTTTGTTGCTCGGTTATGGGCAAATAGGATATTCATCATGTCGAGACAAGACATCCAAAATGAGCTAGTAGCTCCTCTGTCGTTGCGCAAAACTTCTCCATGCTTTTGAACCTCATCCGCAAACTCTTCGTCTTTAATGATTTCCATAAACGTGTCCAAAGAAGGCTGGAAATGTCAAAAAAAGTCAAAATATAATATATTCTTTTTTAGATGAAAAAGCTTTACCGAGCTAAAAATAACAACTCATCGTTAACTCAACCTAGATCATATGCAGAAATGTTCCTTCAGAGAGAAATGGAACACTAAAGGTTTTTTGAGAGACTTACAGTTTTTTTGCATTCATCAAATTCATCAGTAGATGTAAAACGTTCTAGAAGATGTTGTTTCTTGTTTTCTTTAAGCCAATTCTTGAAGCTTTCGATTTGTAAACGAGTCAGCGCTTCGTAGAGATATTCCAGCACTCGCATGGCGTGGTTGTACTGTTTGCCATTCAGCATACGATCAATTGACGCTCCAGAGCCTGTGAATGAAATGATTTTTTGTAAAAAATGTTTTTCGTAAATAGAGTTAGCTTACCGAAGTGGGTATTGATAAGGGTTTTATCGAATGAAAATATACCTAGTAAGTCGGATTCAATTATCCAGTCACGTAGTCCTGCATCGTGAAAACGTTTGCCAATCACTGCAATGAATATACACGATGTATGAAATGCACCCATCCTCAAAACAATGAAATCTTTTAAATCTTTATGAACCGGATTCATCAAAACCTGAATGAAGAAAAGAAAATGCAGCCTTTGAAAAGGATTTTGTTTGAAATAAGGTTTTCACCCAGGTGCTTGGTAGAATTATTTCCTACTTTTTAATATAGATGGAGTGAAAAGAATTGGGAAACTAGAATTTAATGACAATAAATTGCGAAAGTAGCCTGATATTGCTGTTTGATTACATTAATCAGTATTTATAAACCAAAATTCCTAGATAAATGAAAATAATACCTCGCATGCCTTCGCATATATTGCTTGGTCAACAACTACATCAACCTCAGTCAGTTGGAGCTTCTCAGCTTTTAATTTAGATTGGGTGAGTAACTCCAATACAGTGTCCAACTTTGTTGGTGATTCGTTGATGGCTGGAAGGTAACTGATATTATGTTCAGGTTCATTTTCGTATGGATAAATCAAGTAGTTGAAACCTTTCCAAGAAGGGACGTTTTTCGAATTCTCACGGAGGAGCACCCAGTAGAAATCCATAAGTCTAGATGCATCTGTTCTCTCAATGTCATCAGTTTCTGTCGACACATCAATGTCATCAGGTTCCGCTCTTTTCTTGCCTTTTTTGTAGCGTGCGATTTCACTAGGTAATGGAGCAAATGAACGCTTTCTTTCTTCTCTGCCACGTGTCGTTCGCAATGTAGCACTCCTTTCATTTTCCGCTTCTTGTTTGAGTTGGATAGCTATTCCATTTGTGACGTGCATTGATTCACCTTAAAAATAATAAGGAAAATGTTAAGGCAACGACTATTTAATAATTGATAGACAACAAGAAGAATGTCAAATTTCTGGTAGAATCAATTTATGCCAAAGATAAGGTCTCAGTAAAAAGTTGAAATCAATGATTAACGATTAGTGGAGTTTGAAATACACTATTTTCGAAAAGATATGCTCGAAATACCTGTCAAAGTCTCAGGATTAATATCATTATTGTCCCAAACAAATGTTAAAAACAAATTAGGAACAAGAGTAGATGGTACGTATGTTTGCACTGAGTCGTTTTCGATTGCTTGGAGGGCAAGTGACGTTTCCATGAAGTTGATTTCATCATATGAGATTGAATGCCCCATGCGATTCAACCATTCAATCATCGACCGAGATCCAGTTTTTCGTTTGACGCACCAACCAAAGATAGCCTGCTTTGAGCAACGGTACTTGCCATTCAAACAATTGTAAATGATGTCTTGAGAAATTGATGATATTATTTTCTTCTTCCTTTTCTTCAATCGGCACATTCTCACACTTGAGATGATTGTGGTGATAAGGCTTTCTAACAGCGGTGGTATCTTTGTTCTGCACCTCACAATTTCATCTTCACTGGGAGGCCAATTGACGTAGGTTTCGTCGAGAGCTTTGATTTCTCTCTTTATCGCTTTCCCAACAATGTCAATTTGCCTCTTAAGAGAGACATTCCTTTTACTCTTTGTTCTCTTAAGTTTTTTAAAAAGCAGCTCTATGATCTGACCTTTTTCCAGTACATTGTTAAATAAAAACCTTTCACCGTGTTTTGGTGTCCAAACGTCAACTTTTCCATCTAAATGATCAATGACGGTGTCACATAAAGTGCGTTTATCAGGGACTTTTTCATTAGGTGAAATTTTGGAAAACTCTTCCGGCAATCGATTGAGGGTCACAAGTTCACAACTATCCACAACACGCTCTTTGACAAAAGCTAATAAGGCTTCAGTTGCTTCGTCGGAAGGTTTTTGAACTTGATTACGCTCTTTTCTTGTGAAGTTTGCATGACAAGAACGGTGGTATTGCAACTCTTTGACAACAATATCCCTCGCAGATATTCCGGAGACTTCCGCAAGAAGACGTTGGTTGTTCCCTTTTTGGATGGCTGTTTCTTGTAGGGTTAATGCTGCCCGCTCGGTGACACACTTCGAAAGTTTTTCGTAACCACTACCTTCCTTCGATTTTTTGTTGAAACAAAGACAGCACTCATCGTCTGCGATATTTTTCCCTGAAAAGTTTTGATGAATTTTTTAGTTATAAGCTAGCAATAACATTAATCGTGGGAAAACAGGGTAACATAAGAAAAGTTTGGAACAGTATTTATATTACATAGGGTCGTGAGACAGGCACAGGAATAAACAATAGCCTAGATATAAATATTTTAAAAAGGTAGAGGAATATTATATGATTTAAGATTATAGTGGGTAGTAAATTGCAATGTCGAAAATATAAGAAGACATACGGTGTACGGCTCCACGATCTCGCTTTCTTTGGGAAGATCGACGGCGACCGGTATCGGAATTATTTACAAGGTTTTCAGGTACTTCGTTTTCAGAGCGATTTTTTTGTATGTTGGTGAGCGTTGTCGAATGTGTGTAAACATCGTAACATTTGACGTGGTATTCTAATGTACTCGCGTTTGGTCCATTCAGCAATTCGATCGCGTTTTTATCTTCCCGGATAGAGCTATGTTAAATGGGAATAACAGAATTAATAAAGACGCTACAGTAATTTGAAAATTAGAATAAAACTACGGGAAGTGCCAGACACCGACCAATAAAGGCTACATGGGTTTTCCTCTGATATGCCTAGGGTATTTTGTATGTTTCACCCACACAAGTCTCAGGTACCGTAAGTCCTTAAAAACGTGTAAAAGAATGGGAAAGTCAGTTCTCTCAAAGGAGGGTGCATCTTTGGATAATAATTCAGCTTTTCGACGCCCTACCGCTGAACAAATATGTCGCGGTCAGCAAGAACAGTATTCTCCAGGGTATCCCTCTATGAATTCGTAACAATATACCCCAGGGGGCACTCGATTATGAAAACGACCGTACGTTCGGCCAAAAATCAGGTCTCTAAAATCGGACCCTTACAGTGCAGGAAAAATTTGGCTGAAAATCGACTCTTATAGTGCAATTTTTCGATATCTTTTGCCCTTTATTTTCTCAAATTTTACACCCTTACAGTGCACTTTTTCCCGGGCCGAACGCGCCCGGTAGGTCACTTACCTAGAGTGCTCCCCCCGGGCAATATACTCATCAATTGGGTGCCCAGGCTAAATACTTTTTACCCGTTGCAATGTGTAAAATTGCTAAGAATTTATAGGATCTATCTTAATAAGGGTCCAAAATCTCTATATTTCATACTTTTTACCTATATTTCATTCTTGTAAAGCTAAACCTGATCAAAAATTTTTATGTTTGACAAAAATGTGCGGATCCAGGCTAGAGCGCCATGTGACGCACCTTCTCGCCCACTAAAAAGCCAAAGGGATACACAAACATAATTTTCCTTGCTTAGACTTGGAAAATAAAAATAGAAGCATAAAATAAGTATTCAAGTGAATTTTTAATGTTTTATGAGGAAATTTATGAGGAAATATATGAGGAACTATTTACGGAATAGCCACTTAAAAGAATAAAAAGGGAAAAGTCAAGACAAAAAGTTACTCACCTGGCTTGCTTTAAACGTTCTAGTGAAACATCAGTTATTTTTCGAACCCTCAGATCACTTCCGGTGTAGACATGAATAAAACAACTTTCCTTCCTTTTCTTTTTCTTTGGTGGTGTCATTAAAAGTGAATCAACTTTGTTAAAATTTTCATCCCCCTCCATCATGATTTGAAAGCATTTCAAAGTTCTCCCGCCAGAAACAAACGAGAAAACGAAAGTGAAAAATATTTTTTTGGCGTTCCATTTTCCCGCTATAATTTTTTTTCTGGAATGTAAACAAAAGTATATTTAGGGGGTCGAATAAAAGTTTTAATAGTTTGAAAAAAGACTTTTTTATCCTTTTGACTAATTAAATTGAAAAATAAATAAAGAAAACATTACAATTAACTAAGTTAATACAAAAAATATTTAAATTTGTTAAACTTGTTTGTTATAATTGTCACTTTAATAGAAGTGTTAACCCCCGTCTCGAAGCACGGTGCATCGGTGCCGTGATGTTAGAACTCCGAATTGTAAACAAACATTTCCAAGATGGCGGCATGAAAATACGAGAAAAGAAAGGTGTCGTTTTCGTAATTTCAAAGAGCTACTGTTCAATACATAATTAATTTTGGAAACTCCGGTTTGCTCAGTAACAATTCTTTAGTGTTTTTTTAATGGAATTTGTGGCGTTTGGTTTGTTCGCAAATTTTGTAGGTACTCACTTTTTTTATGTGACCTCAGCTGCCTGACTATTTCCTTGGGGTCCTCATTGGGCTATCATTGTTATCTGTACCTGTAGAAAGGAGAAGGATATTGGACAGTAGTTTATAAAAAACTCATTTGTATTTGTGACTAAACAGGACTAATAGTAGGGGGAAATTTGTAAAATCGCTCGATTTTTTTAGTCAAAGCACTTGTTATACATTTTTGGAAAGCTAAGGGGTAGGGGAATCAAAATAACTTGGGTGCCAATTTTTTTTCGGACACTTTGGTGTGATTTTCGAACAAATACGATTCAAAAATGATTCATGCACAAGTTTTTTTGGTATTTGTTGACCGTCGAATATACCACTTTTCTTCCATGCAGCATGTAGCACTTTCGAAGGATCAGAAGATTGCATTGGTCCTCCTGACCAAGTCAAAATAACTTCATCAGAGTTTGGATTAAGTTTTGGCCGGATAATGTTGACATATGTTCTAAAATTTTCAAAGGCGGTGGGTCTCAGGTGAACAGGAGCGGGTCCATATGATGCTATAGTTTTATGGTCCCAAACTGGCACCTTGTAAAACCCGTCTGCAAAATGGTGACCATTAAACTCATCAATCTTCATTTGAATCGATACTCCGCTTCGATGCGCATTGGCGAGACCAACTTCGACGATCAAATCGTTTCTTAAGGCTGTAGCAACAGACCTTCTTAGTTTGGTATCTGGGTCTTTTCTAAACATTTCAAAAAATTTGTTAGCTTGTGCTTTCACACGGCCTTCATCATATTTTCGGACTTGTTCGCGAGTTACGAGCATTTTTTTGTCCTGAGCTCGTCTCACGTGACTTTGGATCCTATCTTTCTTATTAAATTTTTTCCTCCATTGTATCAACATTTTCTCGGTTCGAACAATTTCAAGAACATTTAATTGATGGCTTTTATCTTGCGATAAAAACTGTAAAAAGTCTATCAGAGATGAGAGGTATGTTTTAATTGTTCCCGGAAGGTTCTTGTTAGCTTCCAATTGTTGAATATAACTCAAAAGTAGTTTATCATCCGAAATCAGTGGATATACGGTCTTGACACCAATTACACGAAATGCTCTTTCCACATCACCCCTCACTGTCTTTACTGACCTTGAATCTCTGCCACGGTAAGGGCCAGTCATATAGGTCTGAAACTTGTCTAGAAGAGCAGAAATATTGGAAGTATCTCGATTCATATCGGCTGAAAAACGATCCTCACTGAGATTTGGCAATGAGGGATCTTCACTGAGATTAGGCAATGAGCGATCTCCACTGAAATTTGGCAATGAGTTATCATAACTGAGATTGGGCGATGAGAAATTCTCAGAATGGGTTGAATCAGAATCAACGCCTTCACCAAAGTCATCATCAGATTCCAAATCAGATTCCAAATCAGATTCATCTTCTTTTGAGTTTGACTTTCCAGTGACATTCGATTTTTGGAGTAAACCTTGTGATTTGGTCGGTGATCTAACTCCCTTCCAATTCACGGCCATTAAGTTGGGGTCGTAGGGCTTAAAAAGTTTCAACAATGTTTTGTAGTCATCATCAGATGACTTTTTATTATGAGTTTTTCCTCTCAGGTGTTCTCCTGGGTTTTTTGTGATTGCGAAACAATCAGGAAACGGGCATGCTTTTCTTATTCTTTTCTTGTTTTTACCAATAGGTGGTACTGTTCGTAAGCCAAAGAGACCAACCACATTTTTCGATTTTTTGTTGGTCCATTTGTGATGTATTCTGACATGTTTAGGAAGATCACTTTGAATAGTATTGCAATGTGGACACATTTTCTGTGTACGGCACCTAAACAAAAAAAAACAAATTGAGGAGACTTATTACAAATGCAAGTGACTTTTCAATGCAATTCGTTCAAATTATTCACAATATTAAGTATATCGACTTGAAAACAGTAGAAATCGAGGACAAACAAATATTTCGATGTTTTTGTTTGCATTTCGTTCAAATATCCGTAAAATCATGTGATTTGATCTGAAAACAGAAAAGTGAGAATCTTTTCGATATTTTTGAATGCAATTCGTTCAAATTATTCATAATTTTAAGTATATCGACTTGAAAACAGTAGAAATTGAGGACAAACAAACACTTCGGTGTTTTCGTTTGCATTTCGTTCAAATATCCGTAATATCATGTGATTTGATCTCAAAACAGAAAAGTGAGAATCTTTTCGATATTTTTGAATGCAATTCGTTCAAATGCTCATAATATTAAGTATATCGACTTGAAAACAGTAGAAATTGAGGACAAACAAACACTTCGGTGTTTTCGTTTGCATTTCGTTCAAATAACCGTAATATCATGTGATTTGATCTGAAAACAGAAAAGTGAGAATCTTTTCGATATTTTTGAATGCAATTCGTTCAAATTATTCATAATTTTAAGTATATCGACTTGAAAACAGTAGAAATTGAGGACAAACAAACACTTCGGTGTTTTCGTTTGCATTTCGTTCAAATACACGTTTTTTTTTTATAAGGAACCTTAACTTTGCTCTGAGCCTGGAGTTCCTTATTTTTACAGAGAATTTCAGTCTCAAAGTTCCTTATCGAGTTCCTTACTACATAGGAAATTTTGAACTTTTTGCCCCTTGAAAGATCAAAATTTGGTCAAATTAGTCCCAATAAGGTACATTATTTTCAAATCCATTTATTCTCAGCCTGGGCAGTTCCTTAACAATTCCTTATTTTTTGAACCATTTTCAGCCTCGAGTTCCTTATAAACGTGTTCCTTATATAAAAAAAAAAACGTGTATCCGTAATATCATGTGATTTGATCTCAAAACAGAAAAGTGAGAATCTTTTCGATATTTTTGAATGCAATTCGTTCAAATTATTCACAATATTAAGTATATCGACTTGAAAACAGTAGAAATCGAGGACAAACAAATATTTCGATGTTTTTGTTTGCATTTCGTTCAAATATCCGTAATATCATGTGATTTGATCTGAAAACAGAAAAGTGAGAATCTTTTCGATATTTTTTAATGCTATTCGTTCAAATTATTCATAATATTAAGTATATCGACTTGAAAACAGGACAAACAAATATTTCGATGTTTTCATTTGCATTTCCTTCAAATAACCGTAATATCATATGATTTGATTCGAAAACAGAAAAGTGAGAATCTTTTTCGATATTTTTGAATGCAATTCGTTCAAATGCTCATAATATTAAGTATATCGACTTGAAAACAGTAGATATATTAGCGACAAACAAACTCTTTGGTGTTTTTGTTTGCATTTCGTTCAAATACCCGTAATATCATGTGATTTGATCTGAAAACAGAAAAGTGAGAATCTTTTCGATATTTTTGAATGCAATTCGTTCAAATGCTCATAATATTAAGTATATCGACTTGAAAACAGTAGAAATTAGGGCCAAAGAAACTTTTCATTTGCATTTCCTTCAAATACCCGTAATATCATATGATTTGATCTGAAAACAGAAAAGTGAAAATCTTTTCGATATTTTTGAATGCAATTCGTTCAAATGCTCATAATATTAAGTATATCGACTTGAAAACAGGACAAACAGGACAAACAAATATTTCGATGTTTTCATTTGCATTTCCTTCAAATAACCGTAATATCATATGATTTGATTCGAAAACAGAAAAGTGAGAATCTTTTCGATATTTTTGAATGCAATTCGTTCAAATGCTCATAATATTAAGTATATCGACTTGAAAACAGTAGATATATTAGCGACAAACAAACTCTTTGGTGTTTTTGTTTGCATTTCGTTCAAATACCCGTAATAACATGTGATTTGATCTGAAAACAGAAAAGTGAGAATCTTTTTCGATATTTTTGAATGCAATTCGTTCAAATGCTCATAATATTAAGTATATCGACTTGAAAACAGTAGATATATTAGCGACAAACAAACTCTTTGGTGTTTTTGTTTGCATTTCGTTCAAATACCCGTAATATCATGTGATTTGATCTGAAAACAGAAAAGTGAGAATCTTTTCGATATTTTTGAATGCAATTCGTTCAAATGCTCATAATATTAAGTATATCGACTTGAAAACAGTAGAAATTAGGGCCAAAGAAACTTTTCATTTGCATTTCCTTCAAATACCCGTAATATCATATGATTTGATCTGAAAACAGAAAAGTGAAAATCTTTTCGATATTTTTGAATGCAATTCGTTCAAATGCTCACAATATTAAGTATATCGACTTGAAAACAGTAGAAATCGAGGACAAACAAATATTTCGATGTTTTTGTTTGCATTTTGTTCAAATATCCGTAATATCATGTGATTTGATCTGAAAACAGAAAAGTGAAAATCTTTTCGATATTTTTGAATGCAATTCGTTCAAATTATTCATAATATTAAGTATATCGACTTGAAAACAGTAGAACTCGAGGACAAACAAACACTTCGGTGTTTTCATTTGCATTTCCTTCAAATACCCGTAATATCATATGATTTGATTTGAAAACAGAAAAGTGAAAATCTTTTCGGTATTTTTGAATGCAATTCGTTCAAATGCTCATAATATTAAGTATATCGACTTGAAAACAGTAGAAATTAGGGCCAAAGAAACTTTTCATTTGCATTTCCTTCAAATACCCGTAATATCATATGATTTGATCTGAAAACAGAAAAGTGAAAATCTTTTCAATATTTTTGAATGCAATTCGTTCAAATGCTCATAATATTAAGTATATCGACTTGAAAACAGTAGATATTAGGGACAAAGAAACTTTTCGATATTTTCATTTGCATTTCCTTCAAATACCCGTAATATCAAATGATTCGATCTGAAAACAGTAGAAATGTGAGAATCTTTTCGAGATTTTTGAATGCAATTCGTTCAAATACTCTTATTATCATATGATTTGATCTGAAAACAGTAGAAATGTGAGAATCTTTTCCATATTTTTGAATGCTCATAATATTAAGTATATCGACTTGAAAAAGAATAGAAATTGAGGGCAAAGGAACTTCTCTATGTTTTCGTTTGCATTTTGTTCAATTTCAACAGCAAATGCTCAAAATATTGCATATGGTTGGATGAGAAATAAAATTTAAATTTTGATTTAAATTCTTAAGAATTTTTTTTAAGATGAAGGATTCGAAGTCAAAGTGTTCTTCAAACATTCTAAAATTTTGACAAAATATAGTTCATAAAGGACAATTCATAACTTAGCCGGTGAGAAATACTTCAATTCTTTTGCACACTCAAAACTCAGAAAAAGGGTACGGATATAAAGACATTTAATGTAAACCTAAACTAGAGCCCCGTCAAAAGACTCATGGAAGTCTAAAACTGCTGAGGAAAATCATAGAAACCATGGTATACCGATTTAAAAACCGTAGAAATGGGAGAATGTTTACTTTTCTCGGCATTTTGTTAAACAATGGTTTATTATCCCTTCGACATTAAAATATTGCTCGTTTTTGCCAGATTATAAGCTCAAAAATCGGGATTTCGAAAGGATTCTTGGTAGTTTTTCTGAATAACTTAGATGGCTATTTTGTGACGTAACGTCAAAAAGAAGACGCAAAACTGTCAACAAAACAGTTAAGTGACGTCAATTTTACAAATTTATACCCTCCACGGAAGCTATATATTCGAAAATATTGGACAGTAAAGAAACTTTTTTTTTTATCGTATGACATGAAAAATATCTGCAATCTGATTGGCTACATTACAGTGCATAAACGTCATATTTTCATATTTGCATTGTTTGTTTTATTTGCACTGTTTCGCTTCATTTATTGCACTGATCAATGCAACGGCTTCATTTTTTTGACGTCAATTTCTTTGAGAAAGAACGAAAACGAAGGAAAGAAAGTAGATTTTTCAAGACCTTGTATATTTATATATGGATATATGAAATCCCAATCAACCCCACGTCTTCAAATGCAAAAACTAGTTAAACCAGAAGATTGCATAATAATTTGAAATATGTGAAAAAGAACTTCTTAATGCACTTTTTAAGAAGGACCAGGGCTTAGCTAAAATATTTTAAAAACAACTATCACTGACCTTTTGGAAGGAGCTTTGATAATGCTTGGCGATTTCCGTGACGATGTTTGGTCGATAGTCCTTAAAAAATTATTAATTCAAATTACAGTTCACTGGGAAATATACAGAAGCAAAAAACTAAAAAGCAAAATGATTATGAAGTAAATCTGCGCAATTCTCTAAGACCCTAAAATAAAAGTGTTACGAAAAACTGATTCACTTACTTTGTTCCTTCTAATGGTGTTTCTAGTGATTCCTTCAGACCAGTATCGATGACACACCATATTCGACGAGGATTATCGTCCTTTAAAATTTATATCAATGAGAATAAATCAGGATAAACCTTTTGAAGCACTTGGAAATCTATATTAAAGTCTCTTTAAACAAAATAGGCAGTCGTCAGTCGGCTCTACTCTTAATTGAAGAGTGCTATTGTAAACTAATGCCTTTCTGGAAAGATATTAATGAATGAAGTATTTTAAGAATTTAAAAGTTTGAAAAAAAATCGAAAATGAAAAAGAAAAATGAAGATGAACAAGTGATACTTTTATGGACCTACCTGGTTATGCATTTAACACATATATAATTGATATCTACATAAGCGTGACCATTAAACAATCATTCAGAACACAAATAGTGACGATCTATTAAAATTAGTCGTTTGTTTCTTATAAAAAAACACCTTTACAAACCAAAATTTCATGCTCTTGAAATATTCTTTCATATTCAAGACTTCGAGAGCAAAAAAACATCTCTTTTTAGCTGAAATTTACCCCAAATATTTTTTTCCAAGAATCGAGCTCCGTCACATTCGAGGGTGTATAGTTATGCATCTTTGTGCAAAAAATCATAAAGAATAAAAGAGCCAATCTCGAGAAAAGCTAATACCTAAGCAATTGATAGTGTGCTTATAAAAAAATATCAAATTTGGCCAGCTTTTCTATAAAAACATGTCTAAACACATATATTCTTTAAAAGTAAGCCCTCATGAGCAAAAAAAACATCTATCTCATAAAATAGAATTGAGTAATTTCATTAAGAACATTGATGTATGCTTATTAATAGTGATTCTTATAGATTAACATGCGTTTTTTGAGCCAACTAAAATTTTTTTGCAAAAATCTGCTTGAACCGTATTTTACCTATGATGGTACCTTACTTTCCTGCAAAAAATCAGAAAAAATTAATGATCCAATTTTTCACCCATTTTTTAAACCCATTTTTTAGCCGTTCTTTGGCCCAAATTTGCCCAAAATTTTTTTTTGAAAATCGGGCTCCGTCACATTCGAGGGTTTATAGTTATGCATCTTTGTTCAAAATATCGTAAAGAATGAAAGAGCCAATCTCGAGGAAAGCTAATACCTAAGTAATTGATAATGTGCTTATAAAAAAATATTGAATTTGGCCAGTTTTTTTATAAAAGCACGCCAAGCAACCAAAATTTCATGTCGAAACACATATATTCTTTAAAAGTAAGCCCTCCTGAGCAAAAATCTCATTAAAAAATTGAGTAATTTGACTAAGAACATTGATGTATGCTTATTAATAGTTATTCTTATAGATAAACATGCGTTTTTTGAGCCAATAAAATTTTTTTGCAAAAATTCGCTTAAGCCATCTTTTACCTACGATGGTACCCTACTTTCATGCAAAAAATCAGAAAAAATTAACGACCTAATTTTTCACAATGTCCAAAAAACCCGTTTTTTAGCCGTTTTTTGGCCCAAATTTGCCCCAAAAATTTTTTTTTTGAAAATCGGGCTCCGTCACATTCGAGGGTTTATAGTTATGCATCTTTGTGCAAAAAATCAGAAAAAACTAACGAGCCAATCATGAGGAAAGCTAATAACGAACGAACAGACGAACGGACAAAGGTTAATTTATAGGACCTCCACCGGGGTAGGTCCAAAAAAAACTACTGCACCAAAAATGTCAATATTCACTAAACAAAAACTTCAAACTTCAAAATATGTAATCAGATCTTTCATACCTACACTCTTTTTTTATAAGCATATCGAGGCTGAAAATGGCCAAAAAATTAAGCATAATTCCAAGCTAGGCTGCCAGCATCCCCGTCAAATTTGTTTTGTTATCGTTTCGCGCTTAACCCCTTTTACGATATACGAATTATAGTTATAGGGGATGCTAATTCCGGATCTGGTGACCGAAAAAAATTCATTTTCGAAAATCGGGCTCCGTCACATTGGGAATTACCATTTGCATCATCCCCCTAAGGTAGGTCCAAAAAGATGTATCTTGTTATAAATTTGTATGGTCCTTCAATTCAAAGTACTCCAAAAAGAGCAAAAAATGGGCAAAATAGACAAACAAAGTTTCCACAGTATATTTACATGGAAGAAGATATCATCTGGTGCGTCACGGTCGAAATCAATGGGAATGTCCGACATCTCTTCTTCCTATAACAATTTAAAAAGAAATTACTGATAAAGCTACGGCGACACGAGATTTTCTTTTCCGCGTTGGTGCAATGAGACATTGCTCCACCAGTGAGACATTGCTCCATTGCACCAACGTGTGAAAAAATCGTCGTGTCGCATGGTTTTTTGTTTTGTTTTGTGGCACAAAAAAAGAGAGAAAAACCCATAAAAAACACTCAAATTTTGTCCCTGAGACAATGGAGCGAAATAGATCTGTTCTATTTTTTTATAATCACGAAGATTCATAAATTTGTAAAATGTGCTAATTATGGTACCAATGCACTAAAATATTTCAAAGATTTACTTACGGCCACCAGGTTACTTAACAAAATCTCTGATATTTTAGTACGAACACATTCTAAATGTACCTTGCAAAGACATTCATCATTTCCTATGGCATGATATACATCCTAAAAAATGAAATAAAAAACAGATACAATGTATAACGAAGGATAATTGCATTACTTTTATGAACCTACCGGATTATTAAATGAACATTGAATATGTAGAAACAATGACAATTTTTAAGGTAACGATGAATTTTTTAAAAATAAAAGATTTGAATTAATAAGTATTGAGGACCACTACTCAGAAAGTTTTTAGGTAAGGAAAGAAGAGAATATATGATACAAAAATGTCCTGAAATCAGAAAAACGTTGATTTCTAACATATACTTCTAGTTCTCTACAAGAGTTCCAGATTCAAAGGACATTTTTTTAGAAATCAAACGTTAAGCATCACCACAAAATGACCAATACCTTAAATATGACAGGTTGCTTCAGCAGAGTTAAACCATCTACTAGAAGATACCTGAAGAAAAGTAGACAAACAACAAATTAATTATACTTGTATAAGGTGCTTCTGGGTAAGGCTAAAAAAACTGGGTTATCATTATTTTTTTTTTATTTATAGTAATATATTTCGCAGGTCTATCGACCTCTATGAAATAATCATATTTATTTAACATTTTGTAGGCGCACATTTGGCCTCTAAATCAGTCGTCTTTACAATATTTCATTTTCAGTAACGCGTAAGTCACAGCAGATCTTCTTGAAATAGAGTCTAGTCCGAGGACTTCCTCTAACCTTTATTTGACTGCCATCCTTTTGTAACTTTGTCTTCTCTTTTGCGTTCCTATGCCATTCTTTGATGGTTTCGCGTTCTTTTTTAGAAAAATCATCGGTTACTCGTAAATCAGTTACAATTTTCTTTAGCTTGTGGACTGATGCTAGAATCTGACGTTTCTCTTCTTCATTCCTTAACACAACTTTTAAGGGTCGCCAACGTTTCGTCCTGAACATCTCGTTCTTTCGAGCTCCTATTCTTTCTGCGCTGACGATGTTTACCTTTAGTCCCATTTGGCTGCTCACAAATTCTTCGACGTAATCTTTATCACTTGTTCGCTGTTCTTCAAGGGTTTCATGTTTGAGTTCACCAATGTTGTGAACAATGATATTGCACTTTGTCAGGTTCAGCCATCGTACTTCTTCTTTCTCTTCTTTGATGAAGTTCTTGATCGTTACCTCTTGTTTCTTTAACTCTGTAATGCTAGCATATGTCTGTTGTTTCATAGTTACCTCTTGCTTCTTCAGTTCTTCTTTGGTAGTTTCTGCGTATGTCCTTTGTTTTTTATCTTTAGCGACATCTTCCTTATCTAAAAGTTTCTCGATTTTCTTCTCCAGCCTGTCCAATCGAGCGTTTGTAGATTTATCTCCTTGTTGCTCTCCATTATTAACCTTATCAGTATTTGTTGCCTTGTCCTTACGCACTCTTTCTGTACTTGTTTTGATCTTTTCCAGAAGAATTGGCGTGACTGTAACACATTTGGCACATTCGAAGCGCCGGCTTTTGTATTGGAGACACAACTGTATCTGATAGGCAGGTAGCTCCGTGCATGCATAATGGACAAACCTTTCGCATCTTCTACATTGTAGCACATCATTGTCCTTCACAATCTCGTTCATGAAGCAGTTGTCAGGGGTGCAGAATCCATTATTTTGTTGAATTTCGATTTTTTTTGGTATTTCTTTAGTTTTCGCCATTTTGATGCATTTCGACGAGCACAACCAGCCAGAAAAAAATTTGACGTCAATCATACTGTTGTTTATTAAAAATGAATTATCAATCCGAATTGGTCGTGCAATTTCACAGGATTAAAAAAATAAGTAGATTCAAGAAGAAAAAATAGTAAGTGGTTAGAAAAACACAACGTTCAGTTTCTTTAAATTTTGTTTACTAAAACCAATTACCAAATACCTTCGATTTCTAAAGTATCTTCTAACACTGATAACAGGTCTGCTAAGCCTAATAAAAATAATAGTACAATTTTGCATCATGGAATAGGTATTGAAAATGTTTTTCAAAGAAGGTAAAATCAAAAGTATCTGTTTTGATCCGTCGCCAGGGAAAGCATCAAAATCGTAATCGATGTGAATAGACTCAAATCATTAGCTAATAACATAAAAATTTACTTGTATTCGGGCTGTTTGACGGCAGCTTCGATGATGTCAGCATAATTTGCAATTTGGGCTCTCATTTCTTTCGCAGTGATTATTCTAAAATAAGAAAATGTGAAGCAAAGGATTAGATATTGTGTTAGAACTATTCACTTACACAATCATCAACTCAGTGGGCAGTAATATTTTGTCTTTCAAAAATAGCATGGTTGTCAAGGACGCCGTCCACTACATCTGCTGATTACCGATTCGATCTGGCTAGCCAGGGTGCAGTAGGCCATGCTGATGAGTCAACCCGGACGAAATGCATATGCTGCTCTGCCACCCTGGACAGTAATTCTTTGAATTGCTTAAAAATATATAACGGGTGTGCCATAAAAAAATAAATGACATGATTCGAACCAAGTGCATAGCTTATGCCATTTATTAAGTTCAGTTTAAAAAATATTACATAATTAACATAATTAACATTATACCTTACAGATTGGTTTTTCACCAAACTCTTGAAAGCCTAAAATATATCGTAAAATAGAGATTTTTACTGACTTTAAATGAATTTATGCGCTTTTAAAAAGGTCCTCTGCCAGAAGGCGTAAAAATTAAACATGTATAATTCTTACTTCTTATGAAAGAGTTCTTACAAAAGACTGATTCTAGGGTTGTTTAGTTCAAGCATGGAACTATGGTTTAAGCCCTCAGAAAAAAGAAAAAGTAAACACTTAGAACTTTACCATGAATGAGTAGCCAAATTAAAGTTTTCACACACATTTTCACTTAATTAAATTGTACCTTTTTATCTGGGGTAGGTGGTATAATGTCTTCATCAAATTTGACTTGTTCAACTTCAGTAATGGTTTCATCATCGATTAGTTCTGCTTCTCCACCGTTTAGTTCTGCATCTACACCGTTCAGTTCTGCTTTTCCACTGTTGACTTCTGATTCTCTATTGTTAAGTTCTGCAACTCCGTCGTTGAGTTCTGTTACTTCATCAATCAGTTCTGCTTTTCCACTATTCGGCTCTGCTTCTCCATTGTTCAGTTCTGCTTCTCCAATGTTCAGTTCTGATTTTCCATCGATAAGTTCTGTTTCTCCATCAATGAGTTCTGTTATTACAGTGATCAGTTCTGCTTCTTCATCGTTCAGTTCTGCTTTTCCACTGTTGAATTCTAATTCTCCATCGTTAAGTTCTGCCACTCCGTCGTTAAGTTCTGTTTCTTCATCAATCAGTTCTGCTTTTCCACCATTCAGGTCTGCTTCTCCATTGTTCAGTTCTGCTTCTCCATTGTTCAGTTCTGTTTTTCCATCAATCAGTTCTGCTTCTCCATCGTCCAATTCTACTGTTCCATCGCCTCCAATCCTATATTCTACTTCAAAATGGACCAATTTCACTGTTTCTTCTTTAGCCTCCTGTAGAGCGAAAAGTTACGATACTTTCATAGAATTTTGAACAATCAGACCTTCCAAAATAATAACTTCAACTCACTTCATATAAAATATTTATCAACATTTTTACCTCTTTGTAAGGGGGAGCATCAATGTAAATAAAATTCAAAAACATTTAATCCAAATCAGTAAATTGCGCTCAAGGCCTAGCACATGAAAACAAAATTTTGTACTCTTTTTGCTATGAATCGTCACATATAAAAGTCTTACCAAATTTTCAAAGGTAGTTGGAACAGGTATTGTGCAGGGTTTTCCGTAACGCTCCTGAATAAAAAAAACGACCGTGAAACATGTTATTCACAGATTTAATTTGATGTGAAAATTTTGACAGTATAAATGAACATTAAAGATCTGCCTGAATAATATAGAGTAAACTTACTTCATTCAGTCTCCATGGCATTGCATCAGTATCTATATGTGCTGTCCGTAACCCAAAACAATAGTCATACCTACAACAAAAGTCAAAAATATTTTTTGGTCTAACTTAAATTGTGTTACAAAAGCTAAACTCAACTGAAGGTATGCGGAGACCTAGATTATTTGTTGCAAAAATTTCTATTTCCTTTTCCGATGTAAAATTTTAACAAATTCAAAAGATAAAACTCAGTACCCAGGAAGAAAAATTTCAAGAAAGTCAAGAAATAGAGAATTAACTTTCAGAAGATAATCTTAAAAAACTATTAAGCAATAAGCAGATCACTCTCGTGAATTGTAACCAGGTTCTTGAAACAAGGCCTGCTTTATACGGTTTTGATAGCTTGATCACAAGATATTTAAGTTAAAAATTTTATTAGTACTGTACTATTATTTTTTCTGGTATTCCAGCTAGAACTCCCTTCAAAATGTTGTTCAAGTTGTTTGTTGGTCAAGTTGTAAAAAAACCTGATTAACCTTACAAAGAACCAGATTTTTACCTTAACTCAGTCCCAATTTCAATATCAATATCTTTCTTTACAAACAAACAAAGGGCGAATGAATCTCCAATCCTTTCTCGCTTCATTACACAATTTGCATAAATTTCAGGGGAATCGTTAACCAGTCGTCCATATGAAGAAGACATTGTTGCATCAATACTTAGAGTAAAATTAGAGTAAAAATGACATAACACATAAAATATAAAATTGTATTAAAGAAAACACGAGAATGCAATTGGACTTTCAAGAAAAAAGTCGAATCTCTTGGTTGAGGATATCAATTATTCAGGTGGTTAAATGCGTCTTTGATGAAGTATAGATAACATCTTAGGGGCCAAACATCTAATACAAGGTGGCTATCCAGGGAGTGAAGTATATTAAAGCTATCCAAAAGAATATAATATAAAAGAATATCCACAGGCTCTTCTGAAAATAAGGATATCTGGGGAGTCATTCCTTTGAAAATTAGTATCCTAAACATGGGGTAGAATTTTTTTTTCTAGAAAAGCCCAATACAAATCTTTTATTTTGACCCACATCGGGTGACCACAAACAAGTTTCTATCTTTCAGAGAGGTTTTTTAACAGAAATTTTTTTTTAATTTTCAAAATATCTACGATAAATTTTGAGCGATGATTTATTAAATTCTGATAATTATTCGAAAAGTTGTAAGCAAAAAACTTTTTTATGACTTCAATTATTTCTGGAAAAAAAAACTTGAAAGAAAGGGAGAAACTTTTTTATGGGTCCCCCAGTAGAAAAAGAAATATTTAACAATAATAAGCTACCTTAAAGGAAGAAATTTTGGCGGGAATTTAATTTGGCGGATGGCCAAAAAAGTTTTTTCAGAGGGAATTTAATTTGGCGGATGGACGAAAAAACTAAATTTAGCGGGAATTTAATTTGGCGGTCGCTTAAAAATTTAACCTTAAGATGGCATCAAAACAGCGAAAAAATAGCAAAAACACCTTAAAGGAGATCATATTTTCAAAATGTTTAATTTGGCGGGAATTTAATTTGGCTGATGGCGGAAAAAAGAAACTTTGGCGGGAACTTAATTTGGCGGATTTCAGTCAAATCTGCCAAATCTGCCAAATTTTCTTTCCGCCAAAATTTCTTCCTTTAAGGTATACAAAAAGAAAGAATGGTTTACAGTGTGAAGTGTGTGTAAAAAATTTGTTAAAATTTTTTCCCTTATGGAATTTAAATCATGTAGTTAAATTTTGAAAAAATCAACAATATAAGTCATATACTGTAAAGTGTGGTTTAGATTTTCAGGATTTTATTTTTTGTGAACTCTGTCATTCTTTTTCCTAAATAAACTGTATTATTTAGGGTCAGGCTGGAATTGCTAACAGGCCTTTGATGATTGATAATTGGTGGTTAAAAATCTTGAGAAAAATAATTGAATTGTTTTTTCTAAAAAACGCAAATTATTTTCAGTAATCAATAAGTAGAGCATTTAGTAAGAGCTTTAACTCATCCCATCTTTTTTAAGGGTAAAAAGAAATAGAAATTCTCTGTAATGCTAACAGAAAAATCATTGTGTATTTTAAATGGTAAACGGTACATAGAAAGCCCTTGAAAGTAGTTCAGAGTAGATGAAATCCTCTTTACCTAACAGTTTTTTCTGCGCAGTTTTTGATTTTATCAAATATATAGTTTCCAATTCCTTTTTCTTTGTATTTTTGTGCCCTTTTTCTACCTTCTGCTTGACTCACAACTTCACCTGAAGAAAAAAGTAAAGGCAAATTAAATCTTGAATAATTTAAGTAGGACAATGGACATTCTGAAAAAATCTTTCTCAGTTAACCAAGATCTAAAAGAAGATCTGAAAATCTTATTTTAAAATGTTAAAATGTGTGCAGGTCAGTTTTCCAACAAAAAGACAGGGACTTATTGAGTGACATGTTCTTAAGCCTAGAATAATTTAGCCACGCTTGGAGTTCAATTGCATCTTTTCTAAAAATAAAAAAATATGGTCAGAAAATTTAGGAAATCTTTCTAAGTAAAATAGAAAGTATCTTTTTGTTGACATAATATAAAACTAAATCCCTTTTACAAAACCATGACAAACCTTTATACTCCAATAAGAATTGATCACGGTTGAATCTCTTCTTGGCAAAAACTCCATAACCTAAAACAGTTGGATAAAAATTGAAAAATACTAAAATTTATTTCAAATTAGCTGTCAGTAATGTTTTAAACCTTTATTATTTTTGATAGGCGTCAAAATAGATAGCAATATTTTACTTATTGAAAAGATAATCGTGAGAGTGAAAATTGCAAAAGAATACTGGTTAAGGACATTAAATATAGAAATATTCTGAGTATACAAGAAACTCAGATTATAGAACCAGATTTTAATAACAATTCCTACCAATATCATTGTCTATCTTATGTATAAAGAAACGATCGCTTTCGTCAAGCCTGAGTAACTCTTGCAGTGTTTGCTTTTTTCTTCGAAGTTCTAAAATAAGAAGATTAATCTAATGTCATTGAAAATGGTTATTGTAGTGTAATTTTCTTCTAGAAGGTTTTCCTTCTTTTTTCCTTCTTCATTTTTGAACTTTTTTTGAAAAAAGGTTGAAAGCAAACATATATCCATGGTGTTGACTTCATATTTAAATCAAATAAAATTATAACTTATAATTGACCTTAATTGGCCTTGCACTATTGTTTTTGTACAATTTACAATCAAAGAAATATATAAAGTTAAACCTAAAGATTATTCAATAATAAAATAAAACTTACTTCTTTGCATTATTTACATGAATTCATTTACTATCTGTCAATTGTAATCTCTTATCAATTTTTATCTATAATTTTATAAAAGCAAGTTCTTTTTACTTTTTAACAAATGAAAAGTGAGCTAAAGCACTTTCTCTTGCTAGTTAAAAAAAAGCAACCCAATAGCAAGAAAAAGGGAGTAATATTTTAGGAAGCAATTATTAATTCAAACACAGTAATCACTAGGTAATGTACATGAAAACATGCTTCTGTATGTAATGAGTAGTTACAAATTTACTATTTTGTATCATAACTCCACATAATATATAACGATTATTTTTATTTATGTCCAGATACAAAGCATGAGATTCCAGAAAAATCTTTATGAAATAAAGTTTGCTAAAAATCTCCCCACTTTTGTTTAGAATGTTGAGATAAACAAAAAATGAGAACTTTTCAAAAAAACACTTTTCCTTAAAGCAAATTCATGTAAAAGCTGGTTTGTTTAAATCCCAATCAAGAAAAAGTTGAAAGCAAAGAAAAAGAACAAGCAACATGCTGAATGACAACAATAGGGAGAAAATTCAGGCTGCGAAAATAAAGAGATTTATTAAAAGGGAAACGTGAAATATTTTGCAGTTAATGTAGTTAATAGAAAAGGTCCTGAAAATGAATGAACAAATGAATGGACACACGTATACGAACAGGAATTGCTATTTTGCATCAGTGTGTAAAATTTCATATGTAAAGTAGAACTCAAAAAAATTCAGAAAAAACCATTTTTCTGGCAATGAACGGCTGTTCCAACAAAAAAAATTGTTATTGAAGATTAAAAACCATGCTTAATCTTGGGCATGTCCTAGCAGAACCTATACAACTTGGCAAAAAAACAAACTTTAACCTTAATTGAGCTACATTTTAAAGAATAGAACAGAATAGGAAGAGCTTACTCGGTCCTGATTTTATTCAGTATTAAAGTTGGTGATATAGTGAATTGCACATGGTATGCCCGTCTCTAAAGGTTATCAAAAATCCATTATTTTCAGCCTTTCACTCCATTGAATAAAAATATCAATAGAATCAATAGTAAGTATTATTATTGATGTGCGCTGCCACATTAATAATAAATTCTCAATTAAATTTGAATTGAATCCAATCAAATATTTACATCTTTTTCACACTGTGATTGATCTTGATTGTTTGATTAACCACTTCAATGGCTTCAATCAAATTCGATTGATCCAATCTTCAATTTTCAAATTTGATTGGTTTCAAATTGAAACTTTTTCAAACTGATTGTCACCGGACTGACCAGGACTGACTCTGATTTGTTGCCACGCGTCAGAAATTGGAGTCAGAGAGTCAAAAAGAATTTTGGAGCTTCGCTTTTGAATCTTCGCTTTTGAATCTCTATTTCAAGGACCATTTTGAAAACACAGTATGAAACAGAATCTGTTTTATATTGATATTTCCCAATTATTTTATCAGATTTTCTAAATTACGGACAAACCCAATGAACATCAACAGCATTAAATGAGGCTAGGGTGTTTAAACACCCTACTTTATTTCAACTTGGTCTACTCGAGTACCATTTTTTAAACAGAAAAAATTTAGCCAGCAGAACAACTGTGACTACCCTTTTGATTTGCGGTTGAGATGACACAAACCAAAAAATATTTCACAAATGGCCTAGTTGAGAGGTGATTTTTTTAAATTTTTACCTCCCTCTCTGATTCAGAAAATGTTATATTGGATCAGCAAAAGTACAGTTGAATTTCTTTCAACTTATTCTGTCACCCTCCATTTTACCCCGCCATATTGTTTAATGAGCAGTAAAAAAACTACCGTAACCTTCAATCATACAAACAAAACTTTTCTATGGATTGATTTCATGTTGATAAAACCCAAACCAAAACATTTTATACATCACAATATAAATTATGCCAAGATCAAATTAATTCAAAACATGTTTAAAAAAATGTAATTAAATTGCCATTACCTTGAGATTTTGTTAACGATTGAACAATAATTTGCTTCTGCGACACCAGCACGAGCACCTTATGGTTTGATGGTTTCGATTAATGGCTTTTATTTCGATGGTTTTTAAGGATAAACATACGTGTGCACACGCCCGAAGCCACCTGAGCGCAGAAAAAATTCGCCCACACGCACATGGTTGTTGTAATCAAATTTTTACGACACAATTGATCCAATTCCCCCTGTAGGCCAACAATTGTAGGCGATATACTGGATTAGGTTGCAAAATTGATTGTGAAGCGCATGGAAAAGCATGAAAGAAAGAATTTGTTTTGTTTTTTTATGACTACTGCGGGATGTGTGTGTGTTTTCATTGTTATCAAAGCTTAATTTTATTTGCAATTGTTATACAAACAGATTTATGTAACAATACTGTTTACAATATGTGACCCTCCAAACGATTTGGAGTACATTAAAAACGAGACCGGTCTTGGTGCGGTCGTGCTCGTGCCGCTTTCCGACTGGTTAATTGTGCGTGTAAAAGTTAAAAAAAGCGCCCAGAAGACCGCACAGTACTGTATGGTCCGTGCGTACAAAACGCCAACTAAAGCGGACGATGGTGCGGTCCCCGCCGACTAAAGGGGACGATGGTGCGGCCCCCGCCGACTAAAGCGGACGATGGTGCGGTCCCCGCTGTTTGTTTATATTTCATTCAGTTGCCGTAAGAATTTCAGCCTCCAGTTCAAGCAAGCAAAACAACAATTTGTTTCTGGACACACAAAAAGAACTTGCGATGTTTGATGTTCGATGCTCACATGTGAATTCTTGAGTTCAATTTTGTTTATTTTGCCCAACGTTATAAAATCGGCGAACAGTCATGTAAAAAACCATTCCGTAAAATGTATGCTGTTTGTTATGATTTCTCGTTGCCGGCAAACGTTTCGAACGGCAAAATGTCCGCACCATGACTGCACTGAATACCGCACTTATTCAAATGGTACTCTTTAGTGACCAATCGAGTGCGTTTGAATGGATTTTTAGAAAAGATTTTTGAATGATTTCTGGCTGATACAAAGCTATCATTTTACCGCACGGTAAATCGTTTCGCCGCTTTTTTGCCGCACATTTTATCAATCTGTCCGCACCAAGACCGGTCTTATTTTTAATGTACTCCAAATCGCTTGGGGGTCACATATGGTTTTTGATTAAAAAAATTGAACAAACTTTTTTCAATGATGTCTAATATTGAGTGCACTAAAAATCTATATACCATCATTTTGCCCTAACATGCAACGGGTCATATTCTGGACTGCATTTTTATTTATTGTAAACAGAGAATTGGAAAGGGATAAAAAAACAGCTCCTCTAATCGCCAAGATTTTTACGATAGATCAGGGTTCGAATTATAGCTTCACACTTCGCAAATTACTAAGCGATTTCAGGTTTTGGCGAAGAAAAATGTTTTTAGAAATCAAAAATGCAAAGCAAAATTTTAAAGCGAATTAAAAGAATTTGAAAGGCAGAGAGAAAAAGTAGGTTGAGTCATTTGAGAAGTGAGATCACACGCCTGAATAAACACTTTAAAAAGTAAGTTGTAAGTTATTTTATATCTTTGTTATGTTTATAAAAGTCTAATCTCTTTCTAATACACAAAAAAACGAAATAATTTTTTTTATTAAAAGCTTAGCCTTTTGTTTATCACTCTTTCAATAAACATTAGGTTTAAGTTGTATATTTGTATATTTTGTCGTATATTTGATCGCACTTAACTGCAAAACTTCAAAAATGCTTCGCAAACACCTAAAATATTTTCGCCTGCCGCGCTATCTAACTTGCTTCGCTCGCATTTCTTTTGCAAAGCTCTTTAAATTTATAATTCGAACACTGTAGATTCTATTGAAAAACCCTTTGTATCAGCATTGATTAGGTTGTAAAAGTATGTCTATCAAGACAGCTCGCCATATGAAACGGGCTGGTTTCTACATACGATGACAAAATAAAGGTAGATGATATTTTCTTTTATGCTCATAACTCAATGAGAAATCAAATTTAAACCAGAAACCCCTAATGTTGTGTAATATGTAAACCAAAGAAATACCGATGCATTGTACTAGAAATATATTTAAAATCTTATGAAGAAATGGAGTAAGAACGAAATTAAGTTTTTACCGTATGCGACTTCGTGATGCCGTTATACCTGCAGAACCACTGGGAAATTCTGGACATAAAAATATAAGTATATTGTAGTTATGCCCAGGACTACCCAAAATACTCAAATTCTCACACCTGTAATTTCGCACACCTCTCAATATCTCTCCATGTTGCGCACCCTTCAATTTTCAGACGCTTCAACTTTATTTACGCTCAAGCTTTTCAAAAATGAGAAGCAGCCATTTTTTGCGCGTCAAGTTTAAAACGCATAATGCATAATGCATAAATACATAGTGTATAATAGTAATTTACAGAACATGTCCAGAATCTCCCTTGTAGAAGACATTCACGATTCCAAAAATGAAAACATTCGAATATCATCATAAAAAAAAGAAACATTCGAATCATATCACATGCAAAATGAAAACAAATGAGTTTTTTATTTTGGTTGAATGAGTTTATTTATAAATCTACGACCTAGCCCCCTCGACTCCAAGGAAAAGGCTGGGAAACTGCTGGAGAAGATTCGAGCTGTAAAAGTAATAATTGAACGTGTATTTTGCGTTCGACAATCGAATTTCAATCTGTCGATTGCGTTCGATTTGGTTCGACTGGTTCGATCGTCGATTCCGTTCCATTGAGATCGTCTGGCTATTATGCATTATGTATTATACATTATGCATTATGCATTTTAAACTTGTCGATTTTTTGTGGGGAAACGTGATTGTCTTGGGTCGCTATTTACCGTCTTCCTTCGATTCATCCCGCTTAACGTAATATCGTTAATAAAATGCCGAACGAAAACCAAAACAGAGGCAGTCGAACGTAGTTTTAATAGGCGAATCAATCGAATGCATAGCCAATCGAATATGATCGAATCAATCGAATCAATTGAATCCAGGCACCAATCAAACAGGATTGAATCAATCGAGAAAATCGCGGTAATATTCGATTGGCATTCGATTGCGTTCGGCAATTGAATTTCAATCATTCGATTGTGTTTGATATTGCGTTCAATTGATTCGGCGTTCGATTCGTTTGATTGACTTTGTCTGGTAATCAAGCTTTCGATTAAGTACCGTGAGAGTGGGTAACTTGCATCAGTGGAGGTTAACATGCATAGCCCTAAAATGAATGACTGGCTGGTCATTAAAATAAACTATATTCAGCTCCGCTCGCAGCTCTACTCTACCATTTTTGTTTTGATTTAACTTTGTATTTTAATGACCAGACGGGTCATTCATTTGAGGGCTATGCATGTTAGCCTCCACTGATGCAAGTTACCCACTCTCACGGTACCGTCTGGTATAAAACCTCTACAAGAATAACCCGTGAACAAAATGGTAATCAAATGATCAAACGGTGAAGTAATCAGAAAGTAATCAAAATGATCGAAAGGTAACCAAAACGATAAAAAAATGCCAAAATTTGGAGTCAAGTGAGCATTCTAGATCACTTTCAAAGAGCTGATGGCTGACAGGCTTATAAAATCAATAAGTGATCCTTGACCACCTTTGATTACTACTAACCATTATTGATTACTTCGATCACAATCAAATGTTCGACTGGTAACATCTGTGAGTGAGTACAACTTACTTGCTGTATATATGAAGAGAGTGACAAAATTCCACACATATACTTACAAGCATCCAAAGTTTATTTACATTTATATGAAGATAATTGCTACAAAACTGAATAAACAATACAATCATCTACACTCCATTTAGAAACGCACTCCACGTACTCAACCTTCGCTTCGCCATTTTGTTTTGTTTTGTACTTTTGCTTTCTTCGCCTACTTTTCCTTCTGCGAAATACCGCGGTGCTTTCTGGGTAATATTATTTAATATACACACACGACCTTTCGTTCATGAAAACTTCAACAAATCGTTCAACACTCGGGTATTTCGTTCATAACCTCGCGCATTTCGTTCAATACCTACGCATTTCGTTCAAAGGTTCGGCACTTCGTTCAAAGCCGTGCGCACATCGTTCAAAACCGAGATTTCATTATTGTTATTATTAGTTTTTTTAAGATGAAAATGTCACGGTGGAGGGTAATGATTTGAGTTTTCTAGAAACACTTATTATTTTTTTGGCTGAAAAACGAATCTTTATCTATAAGAATCACTAATTATAAGCATAGATCAATGTTATTAGCCAAATTATTCTTTTATTATTACTTTTTTTAACAGAAGAAAATGTCACGGTAGAGCGCGACGGTTTGAGTTTTCTGGAAACCTTATTTATTAAGCTGTGCATTTATCTGATAGTGGTTTTTATAAAGAAAAGCGCTTAATAGCTTTTTTATTTCTTTTTCAAAAATCTTTTTCAATAGTGTTGATAGTTTCTCTCAATAGATATGCTTTCATTTTCTTTATTATTTTGTATTTTGACCAGTTATGTTTTGTTATGATTTCAGAGTTAACATTGTTAATATATTTTGAGCAAGTTTTAGCTATATTGATGCATTTTTTAACATAGGACTCGCATCGTTGATTATAAATAGGGGTGTCGAAAGCGCCGCGCACCCCGCGTAATAAAATCGAATCCTTATTTTAACAAAGAAAAAAAAAGTTCAGACTCACATTTTCCCATGAAAAAAAAACAGATAAACACATCAATCTTTTTTTTGTTTTAACAGCAAATTTCATCAGCTTTCTTTTGCAAAAACCCCGTCTCGCTAGCTTCAGCCGTTCGCTCGCTATGCTCTCGAATGTAACTCTGTCCGCAATATTTGTTATCATTTTTCTCACAGCACTCCAAAATTTTTGACCCCGGGCTACCCAATTCAAAAGCGCATTCCACCGGATGTTCTGATTGGTTTTTTTTTTTTAACTTGTCACCAGGACGTAGAGCTTTCTTTTGGTACCACGTTTGTCTGGCGAAAGGACTTCTTGGCTTCTCGAGTAAACTTTTTCTGACAAACTTCAAAAGTTTTGCTGGAAAAAATTATTTTTTCTGGACAAACGTTATATCAGAAGAACGAGGAAAGCTTCAGCTTTCGGAATATATAAGTGGTTTCCTCTACTTTTGTTCTGGTGGTAAGCGCTGAGCCAAAGTTTGGAGGTATGTGATTGATTTTTATCTCTTTTCGTATTTTCGAAAAAAAAAGTTTTGAACTTTTTTTCTTTTGTTTCCTGTGGTTTTTTGACGTAATGGAACGTTTCTCTTGCTTTTGATTGGTGGGGAATCAAAAATGGGGGATCAAAACAAAAACAAACTTTTTTCTCTGAAAGAGCTGGAAAGTCTTTTTTTCAAAAAGGAATTGCCTGAGTGGTGAAATGTCAGCATAAATAAGATAAGTTATAGAGTTTTGGAAGAAATATTTATTTTCATTGAGAAGAATGATATATCCCCTTCTTCCATTTTGTTACCTCTATCCACTCTATTTGTCAAGCATGCAGGCAAAATTTTAAATCACATCAAGAAAAGTGCAGATTGTCTTGATCTTCTAGTGGAATGTTTGTACCTAACTTTGCAAGAAGGAGGATTTATCAGTCAGGAGTGTAGTAAAGTAGGTTTTTTGCAAGGAATTGAACAGCGGGTTGAACAGCCAAAGCCTCTTCGACTTTTTTTCTGAATATGACAGGAAAATTAAACTGATTGATGCAATCATTCTTGAGATAAGGTCACACTGTTTTTCGGTGGGGTTTTCGTGGGAAAAATTCTATCAACTATTTAACTTGCTTATACCTAGTGACACTTCTTTAAGATGTTTCCAAAGTGCGTTAGATGTCCTGGTCAGAATGAAGCTAAAATTGCAGAAATCCCACAAAAAAAAATGCTGAAGGACGTGAAAAATATCTTAGTTTTTGCATTGATACGTTTTCTTTTCCTACGCCGAACCTTAAGAAACAAAAGGCACAGCTTAAAGAAAAGTGTTCCTCTGTGTGTGCTAATACTGTCAGAGAATATGACATACAACCTGTCTTAAATCAAATTGCCGAGCTGGAAAATCAAATACTCGTTTTGATGGAATGCTTAAAAGAGGAATCCATTGAAAAAAAACAAATATAAGAAGCAGGCCAGGTCTTTGGAAGATGAGCATGAAATACTGTCGTCAGATCTTCAAAATGCATTATTTAAGGTTAGTAGATTTACTCCCAGGAATGTGGGTAAAAGGGAACGTCGAGCTGATCGTAGAATTTCAGATCTCGAAGAGGTAGTTTGCGAAAAAAAGTCACTAATTTCAGGCCTTGAAAAAGAAAATGAAGATCTGATAAAGAAAAATGAAGATCTGAACAAACAATTGTCATCTGCTTTACCACATAACAATGGACGTAGAAAAAAATTTACGACTTAAAACAAAAAAAAGGAAAAGGGAATTCCTGAACTTGCTTGAGAATCAGAAAATTGCTTTCGATCTCAATTGATAATATTGTTGAAAACAATGTAATAAATGTCTTTGAGAAGGGTGTCTACACAGATAACGTTCGAATGGTCTATGAGGACCTCGTGTGTCTTGGCATAGGTGCCCGCAATGTGGAAAAAGCAATAAGAACTGTGCTAAAAAAGCTAGCAAAACTTGAAGTAGATAGGCTCCCGAAAGCTACCTTTGCAAAATACATGCTTTTAGAATCCAGTGCATTAGCCCATATTCAACTTCTATCTGAATTGACTAGGGACAGCGATGATAGTAAGATTTCAGACCAAAACACATTATTGTCTGATGGCACTTCAAAGAAAAGCCATTCATATGCAACTTATGCTATTCAAACTAATTCTGGAAAATGCTTGGTAGCGGGTGTAAGACCAACTAGTAATGATGAAGATGAAACACAGCTTCATGTCTTGATAGAAATCTTTGAGGATGTTTCAAGCTTCTGTCCCAAGAAGGATGAAAAATTTTCAGCTAGGCTATTTGCATGTATTAAAAATTTGATGGGTGACCGTTTTGTCACTCAAAAGAGATTCAACAGACTTTTTATTGAATACAGAAATAACCTTATTCCCCAGATCATCGAAAATTGGGACAGCTTATCTGAGGATGAGCAAAACGAATTTAAGAAGGTCAACGAGTTCTTTTGTTTGTGGTTTGCACTTTATAGTTAGACTTGCAGACCAAGCTGATGAATGTTTGGAAATACATGAAGGTATGCTCTACAAAGAGAATAAAGTTGGCTCTTTGGCAACTAAAAATGGTTTCCTTGGGGGTGAGTCAGGAACAACACGTCTCATTCGGACAGTCTGCAAAGCTGTATCTGATAGAGGTTGTGAAAAAGGTGGCCGCATGGTCATTTTTGCAACCTTTCTTGAAGGAAATCATGAGCTTGCTAATAAACATATTTTCCCATTTTTGGGAAACCGATTCAACATACTGTTTTTAAATGCAGCTGGGGTATTCTTCTTGTACCCTCATCTTCTTGAATTTTTTGGTAATCTAGATGATTTCAACAGACTTTTGAATGCGGTCAATGATGATCTAAATGTATTAGCCTACAGAGTAAGTTGTAAAGCACTTGGTCTAATTTATAAAAAAGAAACCGGTCCTTTGTGGCGCAAAATGGTACAAGTAGAATCTAACTTGCAAATGAATGAACATTTGAGCAATGGAGTAATGATCCATCTCCTTTTATATCCGGTAGTGACTCTCTCTTTCCAAACCTACTACACCAGGACGAGGTGTATGAAAAACTGGTTGCCCCTTTTGACCATGATGAATCCATGGTCAAACCTCTATTGGAGATTATATTCACTGGTTTTTGTTACTCTAAGTAAACGAATGTTATATGACCACCTAGAAGGTGTTCATGCCAATCCATCTGAGTCACTTTTAAATGAGGCGAGAACAGTCCCTACAACAAACGTGAGTGCCGAAAGAGATTTTGACATGTTAGATCGTTTGATGAAGATGAAACCAAAAGCCCTTGACTTAGCCCTAGAAGAGATTATTATGTTTCGTCTAAACAAGACACAGGAATGGAGGGATAAGCTCTCCCCTGCTCGACTGAAGGAAGTTATTAAAATGGCTAGGGAAAGTAAAAAACGACAAACTGAAATGTATTTCAAACGAAAGTCTGATATTTTCAACAGCCGCTTTGAGAAGATGCAAAATGCAGAATGGGAAAACGAAGAAAAGCTAAAAATCTTTTGGACCTGAAAGAACGTCTAACTTTAGACATACATGTTGTGGGTAGATGAGTCTCAAATTGATGAGGGTTTAAGCAAACTTGACGGTATTAAATCAAAACGACAAGCTTTGAAAATCCAACTTGATTTCAGAAATAAGGTTCTTGAAACTAAATGTGAGCGTTGTTTTTTCCATCTTTAAACCCAAAGTGCGAATAAGCCAATTGACGAGTTGAAAGCTGACTTATTGAAAGTTATAGAATGGACAGAACCAGAGGTTAGTGCTTCTGGTGAACCCAAGGTGTCTCTATCTCACGTCATTGACAGCCAAAAAAAATCATATGAAGATGAAGCTCATGAAACTTCTGAGAAGCTGTCAGGGAAAAAACACAAGAAAAAGGGTAAAAAGAACAAAATCTCAAGTTAAAAGTAAGGCTTCCATCAAAGCCTCAAAGAAAGTTTAAAAAAACATTGTCAACTCTTCTAGTTCGAAATCTCCTGTCATTTGAAACCCGCACGATCTTATTGGGAAAATTGTATTATGTTTTTGTGAGAGGGACAGTAGAGAAGAAGGGAAAAATAAGAAACTTAAATTTCTTTTGCAGTTCTATCAAGATGACGAAGATGCAAATGACTTAATAGTTTCAACTCTATATGATGATTTCTTGAAGTGAACTTTGAAGCCTTGTGATGTGACCCCTGAGGAATTCATTGATGCAAGCATCGAAGTCTTATATAAAGATCCAGATACAGGCATTGAAAACTGGTGGGAAGCAGAAGTGTCTGACATAGATGTTGACAGTTTAGATCCACAAAACCCAAAATTTTTCATATATTTTCCTTCTTCAGAAGGGGAAGAAGAAGCTGAAGAGCTAAAATACCACTTGGAATCCCTTCTAGAGTGGTATTTGGAAGGTTGGGTGCGCTTTAGAGATTGTTGTGCTGTCTAAATAAAGAGTAAAATTGAATCAGAGCAAATCACTTAAAAACTGTGGAGTTTGCCATAGCAAGTTAGGTTTCGCACTGCACGAAATAAGGCGTTTACGCATTTGCGTAAAAGCCAGTAAACCAGCGCGAAATCCCCAGTAAACTTGATGTTTACATTGAGTTTATGCAGAACAGAAAGATGGAGTTTTCATATTGTACGGGTACTTCAATACGTGAACTTTCTGTAATTTTTAAACATGACCTTTCTGCGACGCTTATAGATGATCTTTAGGCAATACGTAAAACATGAAGTTTCGTTGGTTTTAATCAGGTGCAAACATGAAGTTTGCGCAGTCTAAACATGAAGATCGAGCTTCTAGATGTTGCAATATGAAGAAAGTAACATTTCCAGTGACAAAATACTGCATACAGTACATTATATATTTATTGTAACATGTTTCATTTTAAAGATAAAAAAATAATATGAAATAAAAAATCCGTCGAACCCCCCTTCTCGATATCAATCCAATTCTTGCTGAGTCCTTATTAGAGCCTCACACACGAAATTTTGTGTATATTAATCCGTTGTGTGTACCATTAAAACTGCGATTCTCGATTAATTTTCTGAGATTTCCGACGAATATTTATTTTACAAATTGTACACGGTTATTTTTATTATATTTCCGAGTTAAATTTTTGTATAAGTTTGAAGCGAAGGAGATTTGAGTTTTGAGTTTTCAAGCCACCGATAAAGTCTTCGCTTTCTGATTTGATTGATGGCGCTGCGATAGGATACCTTTCCCCCCATCAGAATTAGTAAAGACAAAAAGTAGTTGAGCTCCAGCTCCTGGACTAACTGCAACAAGGCTTATAATCGAGCAAAGGCTTCAGTTTGAAGGTAGAATGATTCCATGGTTGCGTCTATACTGAATTTGTTTCCATTTCAAGTATTTTTTTTCTAAAAACAAACAAAAACAAAGCATTAGATAATGAGAAAAAATATAACTTTACAAGCCAGAGATTTAACCAAAACTCCACACCACTTCATCTACCCAATAAATTTTGAGAGAAATAATGAAATAAACATTCAAACTTTACACATGTCCACTAGAAATCACATGATTGAGTACTCGTATCGGATTGGCTGGAGATATTGTGTAAATTATTCTAATAATTATTTTTGACCGACTAAAGTGGTTTCAATCGGTAAATTTTATATGGAAAAACTTGCTTTTAAATTTTAAAAGCGATAATAATGGATTGAAATTGATATGGCTTACCTGAAAAAAGTTTGTAAAAATAAGATGCATCAAACTTGGTTTGCTATTTTCTTCTGTACAAAAGCTCAACACGATGTTTATGGAATTAAGATAATAAACCACATTTTCTTTCTTTCGCTTTATTTCGTTGAAAATAATAAACAAAATGTAATGAATAAAGGAACTTTACATCATAACAAAGCTGATTCAAAAGTATAAATTCTTTAGGTTTAGGGAGAACATTTACTTCCATATAAGGAATAATAACAGAGAGAAAACACTTTTCTTTGTTGCGCTTTTTTTATTTTAGTACTAAAGCTCCATGTTTCAGCTAGCTGTGTTTCAGCCTTCTTCGAGAAAACCTTTTGAATTTTCGAGTATTTTTCACAAAATCTATGCTCCTAACTTTTCTAAATTAAAGTCTTGAGCCACTTTTGAAAGAAAAAATTCTCCATTTTTGTGATTTTAGACCCTTTGGGAGAATAATAAACTATAGCTGTGTACCCTTTTGAGAGACATATCGGTCACCTTTTTTGCCTAAGTAGCCTCCCGGATCTTCAAAGTGTCCTTGCATCTCATATCATAACATAACATATACATATTTTTAGCTTGACACCGCTACGATTATAAAGAGGGCTGCTCTGAGTCTGGCAGGAAAAAATCTTCCGGAATATCGGAAAAGGGATTTATTTCAGTTTTTTTCAATTTTGGAAATTTCGGCTATTTAATCTTTTCCAGGGTATCGAAAAAGTTGCCGTTTTATTTTTGAGAATCTCTGAAAATTCATCTTTTAGGACTTATTTAAGAAGAGCATAAAATACGGTTAGTGTAAAACGCAGGTCACAGGTCACAGGTCGCAGGTCACAGGTCAACAAAGTGCAGACCGGAAAAAAAAAAGAAGATCATAACATATACATAACATAACATCAATACATAGCTCGTTAAATTACAAAAAAGTAATACATACTATTTAGATATTATAAAATGACAATTGAATAGAACAACAACTTATTTTGACATAGTGACACAATTACTTACAAAAATAATGACAAAATCATAAAATATGATGCCTAACAAGACAAAAACACGAAAAATATTTATAATACAGAATGTGATGTTGATAGTGTGAATGGATATAAAACGGCACCAATCAGAAGCGTGTGAGGTCCCTAAGAGAGTGGTTTTAGAAGGATGAAACTAATTAATCATTCAATTGTTCTTTTAATGACTTAATGACAATTTTTAACAAAAATATTGACTGAATCACAAAATATCATGTCTTACAAGAGAAAAACACCAAAAATATTTAGCATACCAAATGTGATGATAACAATATGGCTGGATATAAAATTACACCAATCAGAAGCTCGTGAGTTCTCTGAGAAGTTAGTTTTAGAGCGATGTGTTTTATTATATGTAACCATCATATAACATTATAAACATTACAATATGTAATATACCTGTTATACGTATAATATTGTTTCAAATATTTTCTGGTCTGCGTTATACACGGCGCAAACTGCGAAAGATCGATAAAAGCACATGGTTAAATTTTGATGTTTGAAATGGTTTTATATGGATAAAATTGCTTCAGAATTATGTTTTTGATAATTCTTTGTGTTTTCCAAACATTTTCCTCTGGAATGACATTGATTAGAGTCAACCTGTCATCACTGACCTGTGACCTGCGACCTGTGACATGTGACCTGCGTTTTACACTAACCGCATAAAATATGAAATTTCAAATTTTGAAAGATCTAAAAACATCAACTTGATCAAATCAAATATCAAATATTCTCAAAAAGTTCAAATTTTCAAAAACATGAAAATGTCACTTTCAAACTTGAAAATTTCTGGGAAGACAGCTTTTCACACAGTGAAAATTATCTCCCAGTCAGAGAGATATGCAGAATTTTCTTGATTGTTTCGAAGAAAAAGTAGTTCAAATATTTCACTTTTGTGTATATGAAAAAATGTACCAAAATATTTGTCTATCTGTATTTTCCCAGTTCTACACTTCAAATGACACGAAAACCCGATCGTAGTTTCAAGATATTATAATTGCAAAGACACTGTCTTTAAGTTTGCGTAAACATAAATCTAGCTTTATTATTTGGGTCTCAAAACACTGCCTAAGAGAAATGGAGATGCTTCCTTGCCTAGTTTAAAAGTTACATTGACCAACCACAATTCTTAGTACCATACTTTTTTTCTCGTATAGATTGGTAACCCTAAAGGATAACAAAGGGAAAGGGTTTGTATTTATACAGGTTTGTATTTATACAGGGAGACATATACAAGATGATGAAAATGTACTTTTTTTGTTGTAGATAAAAAGAAAGAAAGAATTGCTGGAATGCCTAGAATAACTATAAAAAAGCTTAACTTGATGAAGCCAAATCCAGGTCTGAGTGGAGATTTGATCGGGAAGTTATTGCAAGACGGAAAACTCCCACCCATGGAGACAGAAACCCAAGATAAAGGAAGGAGTCCAGAGGTAACTGAGTTGTCACAGGTTTAAGCTTAGACTTTTCCAGGCAATAAATAAATTCTGAATAACATATTGCGGGATAAACATGATTGGCTGGTTGGAAAATATGACTTTTTGGGTGGGAAATTTTTACTTTTCCAAAAAGTTTGGGAATTGAAAAAAAGGTCAAAAATTTTTGTAAATTTGATACCTCGGGTTGAAAAACTAGACTTTTTGGGTCGGAAATTTGTGTTTCTCCCAATCAGTTTGGAAAACGTTAAAAATCCATTTGGATATTACATTTGTAATTTTGTGAAATTGAGACTCTTCCTTGGAAAACTAGACTTTTTGGGATGGAAATTTGTGTTTCTCAAAACAGTTTGGAAAACGTTAAAAATCCATGTGGAAATTACGTTTTTTTAAACCATTTTCTGCGCATGTCCTTAGAGAAAACCACAATCGATTTTTCGCTCAAAACTGTTTTGATAAAGATATTAGACTATAATGTGAGCAGTCAAGCTGTAAGTTTCCGCCAGGTGAGGCGTCCCTTCGGAGCAGCCTCGGTCAATTGCAGTGAGTTCTCACAGTGAAGCACATATGGTACTTGTGTCATAGTTTCAAATGGTGCCCTGCTGAGCTGTGTGAGTGATCTAAGATCAAGCACGTATCTGTGCGAACAATAAATTTTGGATTTTTGGATTTTGACTTTTTTCAACCTAGATTTTCGAAAATTCCAACCTTGTTTGGTTTGGACTTTGGCTTTTTTCCACCTGGATTTTTGAAAAATTCCAACCTTGTTAAATTTGGATGTTGGCTTTTTTCAACCTGGATTTTTCCATGCCATGGAAAATGCAAAATTTCCAACCTTGGAGAATGTCCCAAATGCGTGTACCTATCCGTCAGTTCAATTTTCCTTTTAAACGAACAGGGAAAATCGGAAAAAATCCAATTTTCCATTTCGTTTTTAGCTAAAAAATCAAACCATGGAAAATTGAAATTTTTGTTTTCATTTGTTTTAAAAATTCCTAAAAAAATTTTAATTACACAAAAATTGTCAAATTTTGTGATTTTCATTTCGTTTATTCAAAACACGATGAAGAATTTAATAACGAACTGAAAAATTTTTATTTTCAAGTATTCAATTATCATTCGTTAACCGAGCGACACATAGTTTCATAGGAACAGACAGCTATCAATCATTTAATTGTGTTTTTTATAACAAGGCAAGCCTTAAAACGATTTCCTTGTAGTGATCAACACATACACGATGGACACGGTTGGGCTTGACGAGCTTAAGTATTGGGTATCAGGAAATAAATCGTATGGTGATATTAGTACCATATTAAAGTTACGATATCCAAATGAAAGAGGCTTTTCAGAGTCAAGTGTGCATCATTATATGAAATTGCATGGGTTGTCAACAAGAACAAGAAAAGAGGAAGTTTTAGAACTTGTCAGGTCTTCAGTTAACCAAGAATGTATAAATCGATTTTTCGTTGAAAATTTCCGCTCATTATTACGCGAATCAGTCTACCTTAAGTATATATATTTTGCGGGCACTAAATTTTCGCATGTACTTAATTTCGTGAATTTTTAGGGGCTTCGCCCTCCTACACAGCCCATGTCTGTTATATACGACATTGGTACTTAAGTATTGATGCTCTAAGATCAAGGATGACTTTTCCTTTTCATTATACAAATGCGGGTGTGTAAGATATCCTTATCTTTATTACTAAGGTTGGACCAACGTACGGCCGAAAGATGATGAAAGGGTACGTTAGACACAATTACAATTTATCAATAAGCCAAAGAAGGATATCTACCGCAATGAAAGAAGTTTCCCCTGTATATCACCAAGCTCGTTTGACACGAACAGAACGACTCGTGAACCCAATTCCCTACAATGCACAGTACTTTGGGCATAAGATACATTTCGATCAGAACGAAAAATTGGTCATGTACGGTGTTACTCATGTTGCAGCAATAGACAGATTCGTAACAGCTACTTCAACGATGCGGTGAAGTATACAGGTATACAGGTATGCATCAATAGTTTAGTTTAATTTTTGAAGTAACAAAGTAGGCAAGCAATAGGAATTCGCGGAAATATACAAGGGTCTAGAAAATTTTTTCTATTCACGGTAACATTTTTATTCGCGTTTTAACAAATAAATGGATAATCAGATGATCGGTTATGAGATTAATGAAAATCATATACTTTATTACAGAAAAACAATCGTTGATTATGGATTTATGGATCAGTTACGAATAGAAGGTGGTAGGGAGTTTTATTTAATCATTGGAATACAACAGCATTTATCAGATCGTAGAGGAAATCAAACCATATCATGTTATCAACAAACTCAATCAAAAAGGGTACATATTTAAAATATTAGGCCTTATACTTTACTGTTAGAATTTAAGTCGTGATCCTGCGTATCTCTTATTTTGAACATATGGGATGTCCCATTTAGGCTCAAATGTTTGGCAGAGTCACCTGTACTTAAATAATCTCTTAAAAGACATATACACTTGAAGAGTTAAAGTTTTGAGGGTTTTACTCAATTGTAATTAAAGGGGTTTTGATATAAATTATGTTCCTTTTATCATGGGGCACAGTCTATACAGTCTTTAGCTTTCTACCCGGAAAAAAGCTTCAGTGTAATAATATCATCTTTCTTTTATAGAATCTTCCAATCGAACGCTTTTGGCCCGAGGTAAACAGCCGTGTGAACTATCCATTGAAAGATGCCCCTATTGAAATGGAAAATCAGAATCTTTTTTATATGGGCTTGGATTATCACAAGTTTTGTATTTCATTTATCACATGCAAAATTGCTGCGTATGGATTAGACATTGTTCGGAACTCGTGGAATCAACACCCAATTCCTAGTAAGTTTATTACAGTGTGTGAAAGTTTGAAAACTTTGGAAGAATCCACTCCTAAAGCATTATTTGGGCTTTATGATGACCTCAACATTTTTTCATTGTACACGTTTTTTTTATAAGCATACAAAAATCCGAAAACAGGCTCAGAGATCGAAAGCTTAATAAGGCTTTAAAATGCTTTAATTTTCTCCATATCTGAGCCTACAATCCGTGCCATAATATATTTGCACTTTTGGTTAATTTACCATTTTTCGAAAATTGAAGTTCGAGCGAGAATGTAAATTTAAGGCCCTCAACTTGATTTCATCGATTATTTCGATCTGGGAGGGATTTATTGGTTTCTAGGCTATATTTCAAGCCCTACTGGACCATTTTTAAACTTTTGGATCCTCAGATCCTAAGGTCCTAAGTCTTAAGTCTAGCGTTAAAACTCTACCCTTCGAACCTACTTTAGAGCACTTACAAATCGATTGTGGTTTCAAAACACCCCGGTGAATTTCCCTTTTGTGCCAAGTATTTTGTCCTTGATTGTAGATATGCTTAAAAGTGCAATGCTCATAAAAAAACATGTAATGCAGTTTCTAGAAAAAGACCTTTCCTGTGACTTTGTAGGAAAATCACCCATCGTTGATTACTCTTGTCTCCCGAATAGACTGGGGGGTCCGAATAAGCAGGGGGTAGGAAAATTTTCTAAATTCTAATAGGGGGGATGGGGATGGCATAAGAGGGGGGTTTGAAGACAGAATTTATTTTAACTGATATCAATTTCAACAACAAAAACGAAACTTTAATAAATGAACACGTAAAATAAGAACCAATTCTAACAAAAAGGAAAATTTTAATAAGTTTAAGGTCTATCTACACTGTAATGAAATATTGAATTATTCGAATTTAATTAGCGGGGGGAGGGGGATGAGAGCAGGGGATGAATTTTTTTCATCTTAGCAATTAGGACGTCTATTCGGGAGACGAGGGTATGTGATTAAGTCTTAAACCAATCCCAAAAGGAATACTTGGTAACGTCATGAAAAACTGGGCAAATCGATCTTTCTCTTTTGATATTAACAAAGGAAAAAGGTAACAAAAAGTTAAAACAATAAGCTTCGAGACCAGAGTTTTTTATACGGACTATGATCTTAAGCATGTAAGTGCAACTATAAAAATGCTAATCAACTTCAGCTGCTATTGATTTTGTCTGGTGTGTTAATGAAACTTTTAGGAATAATTGAAATCTTTTTAATGCACCAGAAATTCTTTCTCTTTTGCCAACAATTTTTTTTTCAATTTATTTAATTTAGATCGGGGTACACCAGATATACTGAGACAAGCAAACTCGACAGCAGCATTCATTCCTGTCATGAACATTCCAACTGTTGGAAGAGCTGTTGAGATATACCGAGAAACTTATCGAGGAGTGTTGACAGAAGAATCAAAATTTGGAGAAGATTTATTGAATGGTGACCAAGCTTGGCATTCTCAATTTCACATTCCAACGATTTTTGCAGAAGTCGTGAACGGTCGATACGCCATGTTTCAAAGATCGATCTTATTTTTTATCGAAAAAGTGAACAATTGTTATTAAATCTTGATAACTAAAAATTACTTTGCTATACAAAGAAAAAAAAAATAGATACCTAGATAACCCTACTCCACTAACTTTGTTATATTTTACCCATAACATTTCCGAGCGAAAAATTCCTGTTAAACAAAACTAAGAGCCATAAGGCATAAAGTTATGGATAAACAGTTTAGTTCTTAATTTTTTGTCTTAAATAATGATGTCAAATTTTACTTTCCTTCATAGAAATGGACAAAATCCAAAGAATTAGTGTAAAAACATTCAGTATTGTTTCTCGACAGATAGATTGACGAGGGTCTGCAGGCAATCGCTAAAATATCGAACTTTGCCATCCCCTTTAAGTGTTTTAAACCCAAAAAGGTGGTATAAGCAGGGTACCTTATCGGGGGAAAAAATGTCGGTGGAAAGTGACGAAAATTTTAAGGGGGTGAGTGAAGGAAACCATTTCATTTGGACAATTTAATACCCCTTTCCCGATATCGATTGCGCAATCACAAATTCACGGAAATACAACATGAAAGCGAGGCTGGGTAGGGTACATTTTCAAAACATCATGGCGGCGAGCAGTAGCAGATTGACTGAGAAAGAATTTATCTTCACATAACTTGTAAATAATGTAAATAAAGAAATTCCTATTGAAATTGTATATAATGAAGAAGATGCTGCTATGTTTATAAGTGATTGTCCACGTTCTGTTCCTGTAAATACTGTAAATACTTCAAACATCCAGCCCATAACAACACCACTCTCAACAACAACAACAACAACACAAACACAATCTGATGTTCAAAAGACTGAGGAAAAATGGGGAAAATCTCTTGCTTCACTACCTGCATTTGGGATGAAGGAGATCGAAACTCATAGAAAGATCAGTGGGAAAACACCTGGAAGTGCCATCATAAAAACAAGAGATACACGAGTTTCAAGCAGTGAGATATATCTCATCGAACAATATATATTCTATGGAGAAGGATTGACACGTTCTTTTTAAAGCCATCAGCAAAGCCAGTATCAAAGACAAAAAATGGAGCTTAACAGTTAGTATAAATAAAATTACAAACCAGGTAGTATCTACCAATTGTACTTGTGTGGCAGGGAACTCTGGCTATTGTAATCATGTAATGGGGCTGCTTATGGAGATTGCTTTATACTCATTCAAAGGACTCACAGAAATCCCTGAAGAAGTAGCCTGCACCAGTAGGTCACAACAATGGGGTGTACCAGGGAAATCTCGCCAAGCCCAAGCACCAAAACTCCCTGTCAAGGATACGACCATCCAACAGTTGCCAAGCAAGAAAGGGGTATCTTCCACGTTGTTCGACCCCAGAAAGGAGCAGCATGCAATAAATACCTATAATGCTATTTTTATAATGCTATAGAAACCTTCAAACAAAGACTGTCAAATGTTGAGGATTGGTTTTGTTTGTGCTATTCCACCACAGGATGATTGGGTAGAATTGCGTGATACGCCACATGGGAGCTTCATTGTAGGTTCACCATTGGCTTGTCACTTGTATCCTATAGGATATGATGTTGCTGTTGAAACTAATTTACTTGAATTTTATGAATGCTCTGTCATGCACCCAACCTTGGTTAAAATGTTCCTTTACCTTTTAAGGTGATTTTAAAGGAAAGCCCATGCATTCCTGCATTTACAATAAATGAAAGAGAGAGGAAATATTTGTATAGCATAATGAAAACCAAGTTAGAAGCCAGGAAACTTGAACGCGAAACAACAAGTCAGGCTTCTTGTGAATTGTGGCACTTAACAAGAAAACATAAAATTACATGCAGCAAGGCTCACAAAGTTCTTATTCGTCAGAGGAATTTTTGATTACTGAATTTACCTCACAGAAGAAGAATCATGAATTGCCAAAAAGCATGAAAGATAATTTTGAACATGGTAAACGGTATGAGCCGATTGCGAGAAAGCTTTATGAAAATGTAATGAATTACCATCTTAAACATGTATGTAGTGTGCGAGAAACCGGTTGTGTGGTGCAACCAAATTTACCCTGGCTATTGGCCAGTCCTGATGGCCTTGTTATAGATTGTGAGCAAATTGGGTTGATTGAAATAAAATGCCCTAAGACAAAGGCCAACCATACTGTTGACCAGTTGCTAGCTGATGAAAGATTTTATGCTGAGAAGTTAAAAGATGGGACATTATACTTAAAAAAGGCCCACAGTTATGGATACTACACTCAAATTCAAATGGCAATGGGAATGTGTGGTCTTTCATTTTGTGACTTTATTGTCTATACTTTCAAAACAATTATAATCATTAGAACAGCTTTTGATAAAGAATATTTTACAAATCTTGTCTCAAAACTAAACAAATTTTATGAGAAATATTTGTTAAAGCATATTTTGAACAACAAATAAGTGTTTATATTATTAAAATAGGAACTTTCAGGAAAACTGGGTGCTAATATTCGATTGACTTAGCAATTTAAGGAAAATGTCAATTGCAATGTCAATGACAGTTGCAGTTTATTCAAAATTCATTTAGTCTCTTTGAAATCTAAAAGCTGAATTCAAAATATTTTGCATCTATCGCTTAAAATTTTAGAAAGATGATATTTTTACAGCACTGTTGAATTATCCAATATTTCTATATATTCTGAGGTAACAAAAGATTTATGAAAAGCACCCAGTTTTGGTTTTAAATATCAAAAGTTTTTAGTATTTTACAATAAATTTGAACAAAATTCTTAGTGTTTTTACTCCTCAGTATCTTTTTGAATGAGAGGAGGCATACTATTAGTGAGTAAGCAGCAAACTGTCCATATTTGATTAATAGAGCCATGTAAAGTCAATGGTATCTCATTTCTCAAAATTCGAAATTTTTTGATTCTTTGGATAGCCCTCTCAACGTGGATTCTTACTGAAGCAATAGTTTGGCTTTCTTTCACCTCAGCAGCTGTTAGCTGGTCCCTTCCTTCTAAAAAGCAAAAATTTGACAAAGTTATGATGTATCTCGAAACAGTTGTTTTTGATAACTTGAATAACCATCCTAAATGGGACAATGTGAAGCCATTCCTGAGCCAGGACAAATATAAAAAAACTGTTCTTCGTTATCTAATAAGGGTGCTCTTCCACGTTTAAGATAAGAAATATCTTCTTGAGAATGTTTTTCATTTGACATTCGCCTAGATGTGTCATAGAACTTGATATTTGATGACTTCACTCCTGGATTTAGCAATTCTAACAGTGCTTTGAAAGATTCAACAGATATACCAGTAGCTTTTATAAATAATTTTTCATCTTTACTTATATTTTTATAGGAATACTTTTGATCTTGTAATAGTTCAATTTCTTTCTTAAGATTCTTATCATTATGCAACAATTGCTGATTTCCCTCAATGTTACATTTTCCAATTTTAGCTCTTCGACTTTAAGTTTAAGGATTTCCACCTCAGTGAGTTCAGGTTCAGGGTCAGGGGCAATAGAGTTTTCATATGAAAAATCATCTTCCCAGTTCATTGAAAGGTCCTCCTCTTGGGTTTTAGCAGAATTATCATCATCAGTTTCGATTATGCTTTCAGACGAGTAATTAATTGAGGGTGGTCTTTTTCGTGGTGATTTACGTTTTGGTGATTGCGCAATCGATATCGGGAAAGGCGTATTGGGTGAAAGTGACTAAATTATAAATTTCGTCGGGGAAAAGTGACGAATTTGAAATTTTGGTCGGGAGGAAATAACGAAAATGCCTCTAGGTGAAGAAATTTTTCCCCGACGAAAAAAAAACCCGACTAAATGAAACTCCGACATTTTTTCCCCGATAAGGTATGTAGTAAGAATACCTTCGGTGGAAAATCTTTGAGAATTTATTAGCAAGGAGAATGTCTTTAAGAGACAAGAGTAAAGTATTCGAGATGATATGTGTAAGTTTAAACTTTGTATTTTTATTCTGACTTGTTATCATTTTACAAAATATCAATTGAGTAAAATCAAATCATTAAATATTGTAAAACTGTTGTAGTTCTCAGAAGCTTCTTCGGCTCTACAATGCACGCAATGCGTATGTCCTTCCAGCCACTTCACAGTGCAACTCTCACAACCAATCATACTGCGGCAACATGTCGATATCGTTACTGGCGGTTGGACTGGTCCGTGACAGACCATGCACTTGAAAAGCTCGTTGATAAGACTTTTGTACGCGACCAGCTTATGGACGTCATTTTTGATTGCCTTAATATCTTCCTTCATGCATTGTTCGACTTGCGTCAACGTACCTAAGAAGGAGAAGTTATTACAGAAGCCTCCATAACTCCAAAAGTTTCATGGTTCCTTCAGGTACCAAGCTCTTAGTAACACGTCTCTAAATCTCGAGATTTCAATTCCTCGCGGATTTTTGAGTTATGAAGACTTAACTATTTAAAATATTTAAAGCGCATGTGAAATTACTCCAAAAAAGGTTAGTCTTTCTTTGCAGAAAGTCATGATAAAATCCCAATTAAAATCTCTTACTAATTTCTTAAACCTGAAGGAAAATATTAGAGCAAGTCACTTGTTAAGTTGAGCGCCAATCCATTTCCCTCTATTGTGATAAAAAGACGATTGACGAAACCAAAGATAAAGTATGTTTCCTTTGAGGCTCCGAGATAACAGTCCAGAAGGCAGTAGTTCTTACCGTCTCCAATGGAGATCTTCCTCTTTTTCTTTTTGCTCGTTTCAAAGTTGTTCGATGGAATAGCATAGACTTTTCTGGAATTTACTTTCCACCAGGATGCTTCTGTAGAAAAAGAGCAACGCTAGGTAGAAAATATATAAGTTAAGAGCATACCTTCCCAAAAATACAACTTTCCATGAAAATCAAGGCTTGCATAATTTAACCTCCTGATAAAGTTAAATTGATAAAAGTTGTATTGCTGAGTAGTTAAAACAAGCAGTCCAGTCATTTGCAAAAATAGGTTTCATCTCCAAACATTTGTCTTGCTTGTTTCTCTATTTACTTTACATTCGCGTTGTCATTCGGTACACTTATTGTTACTTGTCTTGAAACTTCATCTTAGAGGAAAAAAACGTAAAGTGTATGAAATTTGTATTTTCAGATTTCACTCTTAACAGTTTTCTTGTTTAGGCATTTCAGAAATACAAGACAGGTATACAAGACTGGCTTTTATCAAAACAAATATTAAAATCATAAAAAACTCACCGATTTTGCCCTCCGCCATCGCTGATAAGTTTATTTTCATGGTGAACGACTTTTTAGCTTTGATGTGGTTTCCAATACCCGGTAATAGGGCCCTGAAATTTAGAATTTAAAACAAACATTTATACTTGCGTACTTGTAGTGTTCAGGTATCATTGATTCTAATGTTGTCATTTCCTGTCATATTGACTGACTGATCGGTGTGTTATATCTCATGGGCTAATGGGAGAACTTTTTAGGGAAAACGTGATGAAAATTTAAAAATGGAAAATAAACTTTCAAGAGCTAAGCACATTCCTTCGAAGGAATATCCCACGAAAATTTACTAAAGCACGTACCTCGGTGTGGGAGCACTCGGTGTATTTGTAGGAGTGTTGATGCCATTATTAGCGATGGTGTTTTGGTTTATCGGACTACCCTCGATATAAAAACGAGAAACTCTTGGTGTATATCTTCTCATATCAAAAGAACCATCTGTTTTCGGAAATTCGCTAACAGCATCTAACCCGATATCATGCCGTATGGTAATTGATGATGGAATGAGCTGAAACAGATAAATAATTCAACGTTATGAAGCTTTCTAGATACCCGTGCACATTTATCCTTTAAGTGAGCGTCGTAAAAAGGCATTCATTCAGGAGCTTTTTAAGTTTTAAAGCAGAACATTTTGTTTTTAATTTATAGTCAAATTTTCATCCGTTTCCGGTCTAGATATTCAGGATGTAAACTGTTTTTCTGACATTTCTGGTTTATTTTGAATGCAACACATGGAACACACGCAACAAAATGATTGCGTAAATTTGTCGACCCTGGGTTTAGAAATTTCTAGGAAAACGAGGCTGTGAACACAAAAAATCAAAATAAAACGAAAAGTTTACAACCAGGCTAATGTTCATCCCGACATAAGAAAAAATTTTCTTTAAAAACCCAGTATTTTTAGCTTCCCCTCAATGCGCTCGATACTTACTGTCTTTGATATAACCCCTCACTGGCAATCTTATGTATCTATCTATTATTTGCCCTCTATGCTAAAACGGTGGGAAAAACAGATATTCGAGAATAATCCGTACCTTGAAGAGAACTGAGAGCTGTTCAATGCGCATGTGCTCACTTCTCACCACCCGAGACGAGTGCGTCATTTCGCAGTAGAGTTCAAATGTATCAATAGGTTCCATCTTGACTGTGCTTTCGAACTGAATAAGATACTTTGTCATCGCAAGATTCATGCATTGGACATATGTTTCATTTGAGTTGTTCTTTAAAAAACAGCACGGGGGATGTGTATGAAATGATGAAAGGCATTTTTAATATAAAAATGTCGTTTCAACCCCCTGACAACTTTTCACCAATTGATTTGATCAACGCTGATTGGCTAGCATAGGCATATTCGAAAACGTTCGAAATTGACAATACTTTTAATATTTTTTCCTTTGTAGACGTTATAGACATCTCCCCCTTTTTCTGGCGCCATGGATTTAAAATTGAAACTGATTGACAAAAAAAGAATTCAATTTTTCCTTTTTTTGTTATTAAAACGAAAAAATGAAACAAAACTTCCCGTCAAGTTAGTGCTCTAGAGATATTTTTAGGAATCTTTTTAAAAAATCAAAACAAAAATTTCAATTTTCCATGGTTTGATTTTTTTAGCTAAAAAAGAAATGGAAAATTGGATTTTTTTCGATTTTCCATGTTCGTTTAAAAAGGAAAATTGAACTGACGGATAGGTACACGCATTGTCCCACATTTCCAGGTTGGATTTTCCATTGGATTTTATCTTTTTTCCAACTAAGAAAACTTTCAAACCTTGGAACACAAAAACAATATTAATAGCAATGCCCACTATGAAGCATGGTTCAATTGTCAATGAAACAGATTTTTGAAGCCGGAAGTTACTAAAAATCGCTGGAACAGCCGAATATCGCCGGAAAAACGATTTTTCTTGAATTTCTCGAGCTGTACTTTATATTTTCTCATGAAATTTTGCAGACTGATGCAAAATGGCAATACCTAAAATGTGACGGAGCCTGATTTTTCAAGAAGAAAAACAATTCGGCCAAAAATGCCGATAATATGCCGTCAAAACCGGTTTGTTGCCATTTTCTCGAGATTTCATTAATCGTTTTTCCCGATTTTTGCATAAAGATGTGTGTCAGCAATGCCCTAAGTGTGGCCGATTCGGATTTTTGAGAATCATGTTTTTCCGGCTGAAAATGCCGGAAGTATGCCGGAAATCGCCGTTTTTGCGGATTTGAATTGGGCTTTTTCCATATATTTCTTTGTTTTTTCACTTAAAAAAATTATTGAAAACAATGCCACCATCAAGCATGATTCAATTGTCAATAAAATTTTGCAACTGGAACTTTCTATTTCTTTTTTCCCCAAACCCCTCCCCTCATCAAAAAACGATGATGAAATTTAATGCATTTTCGCTAACCGCTATATTTTCTTAATGATTGTTTTTCTCCTTATTGCTATCTAAGTTTCATCATCAGGTAGATCCATTCAGCATATTGTTTGTTTATTTTTTTGTATGTTTTGTAGTTTTTTTATTTTTTTGTAGTTCTATTTTTTAGACAAGAAAGGATTGTTACTTTCACTACATGTTTCTTAAAACTTTCGACAAACTGTTATATAATTCTTTGAGATCTGTCTTTGTCAAGAATTCGAAATGTGATAGATATTATCTTCCTTTAGGAATGGCAGGTTCTATAAAAAGAAAGCATAATGTTTCTCAGATTCTCATGTTTTGGTCAAACCCCTTACTTAAACGCTCAAATACATCTGAAGCTTGGTAGGATTTTTGAATTAGAACTTTTAGAACTATCGCAAAATTTATTAAAATTGGTTGTGGTTACCCTCTTCCTTTGTCTATTTTTTAGAAATAAAAAAACAAAAATATATTCATGATTGGGTGGTGTGATATCTAAATTCTAAAAATATCTATTGGAAGTTTCAGTAAAGCAAAGGTCAATCATTGTTTACCTTGTATACCAAATTTCAAGTCAAACAGACCTCGGGAACACATTTTTTTGGGTATGCTGTGTATTTTACAGACCGGTCTGTAAAATACCATCGGCTGTTCCGAAAACTTTGAAATTTTCAAATTTTGCTATTTCCATTATTCCCACCTTGTATACCAAATTTCAAGTCAAACGGACCTCAGGAATGCCTTTTTTGGCATTGTAGCTTTAAGTGACATGACTTTGCCGACTGGTCTGTAAAATACTCAAACTTTCCCAACTTAACAAAACTTCAATATTTAACTTTTTTGAAAGATTTTTGCATTTTTTGAGTACTTTCAGAAAAACCATGTTACAAGTCCCAGAAATCAGTTTGAAATTTCGACTGACCATCCTATTATAAAGTCATCGCACACGACAAGGTCCAAATTTGCTTGTGCTTTTTCGTTTTGTTTTGTTATTTTTGCTCAAAATTCAAAGATGGGCCACTTTATTTGCCTCTTTTCGTGAAAATTTACAGAAAGTTTAGCGAAATTTTATAAAGTGTCCTAAATACTTTAATCAGATTAAGTTTTTGCCATTTTCGCGAAATCAAAACTTGCAAAAACGCATGAGATTGATGACTCGTAAAATTAAATTCTCAGCGAAAATTGATTCGCATTTTCGGCCGAGAAGCTCATTCAAATTTTTAAAAACTCGCAAAATTCAATCTGATTAAAATATACTAAACTATTTCAGTTAATTCCGTCATTCGCGACATTTACCATTTCTTCAAAGTTAATCCAAAAATATTTCGCGAAAGTTAATCCGAATATAAAGAAACCATAAATCTTCGAATGTGACCTAGTACGACTAGAGGAAATCTCTCTCCTTCAAAATATCTGTTCTCTCCGTCGGATTTACGTAACATTTGAAACACAACGTCGAAAACATGTCTTGTTAAACCTCCAGCGTCGATGCCAGGCCCGTTTTCTATAATGACACGAAGTTTCTTTGCTGGGTCAAAATCTCTACCTTTACAGAATGCCAAGGCATCTGAGAAAATATGTTTTTCTTCAACTCTAAGCATTTGCCTCGATGGATGCAATTTCTTTTCAAAATACGAAAAACCGTCATCTAAAGATTCCATTGTTGCTCCTTTCTCGTTTTTTCCTAAATCTGTGCAGCAAAACTTGCTGTTTCTTCCATATCTGAATAAATAAATAAATAATAATGCTATACAAGTTCGCAGGCCACCTTTCGAGCACATGGGCCTCTATGAACCGCTCTTTGCTCGGTTTACAATTTTCTTAAGATAGAGTTTTTTCCTAGGGCTCCCCCTGACTTTGAATTTAAAGTTTGCATCCTTTAGTGAAGTATTCATTTCTTGGGCTTTCATACACCACTCTTTGATTGTCTTCCTTTCACTTTCGTAAGATCTTCTGTCACCCGGAAGGGCAATCTTTCTCCTTTAGTGATTGCTCTTAATACTGTATTTTTGTCTTCTTCGTTTGCAAATCTGACTTTTATTGGTCGATAGCGTTTTTCATCTTCCTTTTCCTTCGAAAATTTTCCGATTCTTTGAGTTTCTTCAATCTTTATATTCCTTAAGCATAGTTTCAAAGGTAAGACTTTTTCATTTAGATATTCTTCGTCATAGATTTTTGTTGACTCCTCTGAATCTTCAGTGGATTCGTCAACACCATGAAGAATTAGATTGCAAGCCGTGGATTGAATCTGTCGTTCCTCCTGTTTTTCCCTTCGAAGTACGTTTCCTATGTTTTTCTCGATTGCCTCAATGCGACTGCTGGGTAGCTTTGTGATCTATTTTCTCTTTTCTTCTCAATGATGTCTTCCATCTTCTTTTCGATCGTTGCCATTCTGGTCTCAAAGCTATCCTTTATTTCGCTGATCATTGTATTAACGTCTTTGGACTTTAGTTGAGTGATTTCTACGTCATGGGCTTTCATTATATTTTCGCAAGCTTTTATCTCCTTTCGGAATCCTGAAACTGTTGATGTTTCACATGAATTGACCCGTTCCAATAGATCAGGGGTGATCACGACACAGTTTTGACAGACAATAGCTCTCGATTTGTATGTTAGACATAACTGGCTTTGATAGACGAGGAGCTTTGAACAAATGTAGTGTACGATTCGGTTGTTTTCGTAGATTTTGCTGAATTTTCTCTGCCACCTTTACATCTTTTAACAACACATCCGTTCAGTTTTTATATGTCGTCGGATGAATAAGATTCCAATATTTCACAAATTTGCCAGTCAGTTAAGTTCGGGAATAAATCCCTTAGATTTTGCCGATTATCAGCTGTAGTACCTGTAGTTGTAGAAGAATTGATTTCCTGTGAAGGCTGTTTTGGATGGGAGGAGTACCGTGGCTGTTCTGGCAGTGGTCTTGTGGAGGAAGCTGAATGTTCTGGCAGTGTTCTTGTAGATGAACCTGGCTTTCGTATTTGGCTGCTATTCCGAAATATTCTTGATTGTTGATTGTTGATTGGCGTATTTTGTTCAGCATTCTGCATGAAACAAATATTTTTCATTTTTTATATGTCACATTGTTAGGAGTCAAGGGAACTAATTTTTGCGTGAACTAGTTTTCACGCTAAAAAGGGTTGGTCTGAAATATTTGTATTTCTCGGAATTAATATTTGTGCTTCACAACCACTTTTTGCCCAAACCCTTTCATTTTCCTAGGGAAATATTTGAATTTTAAGACAAAATTAGTTCCCGCGAAAATTAGTTCCCTAAAGGTACAAGTATATTGTGAGCAATAGATAAATTTCAATAAGTAGTTAATAGTAAAAAGGAGTTTCACTTCAGCTAGCTAAAAAACAGTGAACACAATTTTCTCTTTTCTGTGTTTTGTCCAGATATAGAGATATTCCAATTTTAAGGTACAAAAAACTGCAATAAACTCAACAACAAAAAAATCGATAATCGATGATATTTAAATTGAAATATCTCAAGTAAAGTTAGTAAAAAGTAAATAAAAATCGATTTACTCGAAAACTGCAGAAAGTTCGCCAGACAAATTTTTATTTTCCAATTCTACATATTATTAGGACCAAAATGTCAAAAACTTGCCCTGATAGGGGTGCCCTACGAAACGACACATTTCACTACCTTGGCCGCAGGCCTATATTATGGTGGTAGACAGGTGCGAAAAAGCAAAATTGGATTGTTACATTTTGTTGAAATATATAATAAAATTATGTATGGATGAAGATAATACCTGGGAACAGGATGTGAGAAATCTAAAACTGAAGAAAAACACTCTTCCAGCCTTTCATATAGTTGTTCCTCTGAGAGATAACCTTCTATTGGAAAAGCTGTGATAACTTGGCGGTTTTAATGGAGTTTGCATTTTTCTGTTCCTCGAGCCATAGTTGTGGTGTCCTTTTTTTAGCAAATAGACATCTTTAGCAATGAGCTTTATTTTCTTTCATTTCGGAGTGTCATTGTTGTTGTTTCTTCGAAACAGCCGATTTCTTTCAGCAATTATGCTGTTAGCAGAATTGCCTATAATTCTTGAGACAATTCTTTCAGTGCTATATTACTATTATTATACATTTTTTCTTCCCTAAAATAAGTACGTGACAATATTACTACTACACTGTAGTTACTAAAACATGAGGAGGTAAAAACGGCAGGAAAACAAAAGCCAAATGATTAGCATAAATTGCACACCTATACAGTAGAGTACATAAAAATATTGAATAAAAGAACAGCATGGAGACCGGCCTTTTAGCCCAAAGACGAAAAAGAGTTGAAAAAGGGGTAGAAAGTCACTAACTAATCGATAGCCAATTGATACTTATCAATTCTGACCGATATTTATCACTAAAATATTACATCCTTTTTGATTGAGGATCCATTGGTTATTGATTACCGTATTTCCTCCAATAATGGGCTAGTAAGAATTTACCCCCCCCCCTCTACCTTCAGTTTTAGCAGCTGTGAGTTAATGGAAAATCATGATTTTTGTTATAATTTGGTATAAATTTTGCTGCAAAATTCTGGCGTTCTGGCTTCAAGTTACAATTCAAAAGTTTTTAGTAGAATTTCCAAATATAAAATATACCAACTTGAGTTTTACCGTTCCTATTATACATGTTTTTTTTATAAGAAAGTGTCTACCCCTATATCAGGCTCGCATTATGCTTAGTATTCTATTGTTCTCAAACAATAGAGCCATTGTTTAGGTGCCAAAAACTGAGCCTGCGTATGCTTATAAAAGAAAAAACATGTAAGTGAAGATATTTTCATAATTGTTAGGGCTTGCCATCAATACCACCAAAACCGAAACAAGGATGTTAAATATTGACAGTATTCCTAAGTCTATAGCAAGTCTGAGGGGTACTGATCTAAAGAATGTATCTCTTTTCAGATATCTTGGTTCCTATATCAACTGTCAAGAGCCTAGTACCGGTGACAGTGAAGTTAACCAAATGATTCAACAACTTGAGTGCTCAAAATTTGCAGAACTATCCAACTTCTTACAAAATTTCCATATCAATCTAAGAACTCGTGTTTCGTTTTTGGATTGCTTTGTGCGCAGCAGACTAACCTACGCTTGTCAAAATTGGTGTCTAAACACAAATCAAATGGAACAGGTTGGACATTACGTATAGAAGCTTTTTGTGACGTATGGTCTGTAATTGCTTTAAATAAGTTGATAAAGAAAACAATGACTTTCGATTATCAATCACCAATGAAGACTTGCATACGCTATGCAGTGCCGTAGGAAGCATTTTCATATTGGGGGGGGGGCTGAAGTTTAGTGACACCGCGAGGGCCAACCATGGTTTGGCCCAAAAAAATATTGTTGCCAGTTGCTACGGCACTGCTTTGTGGTACTCGAAATGTTAGTCATTATATTAAACAACAACAATCCAACTATACATCCCACGTTATCAGAATGTCATATGAACGATCACTGAAACAACTGATGACATATAAAACGGTCGACCAATCTATACGCTCTTAGAGCAGGTTATTTCTGATAATAATATCTCAACAGATCAATTTTGTAAAAATTCTTTAAATGTGAGGATGTAAGATCGCCATAGGGTTCCAAACAATACAGACAAATGTCAAGTGTCTTTGGCAGCCCTATGGCTAATCCGTTCTTTTGTAGGTATTAGATTATATACACTTATTGTTATTATTAGTATTTATTGCATTACTAAATAAACAAGCAATTTTAATTTTATTATCTGATTTTACTTTTTTGTTGACACAGGCTTTTTTGTTTGACTTATAAAAGAGATGCAATAAATTTTTGCTGAAAATAAAAATCTTCCTTCAAAAATATACAATATCAATGTTTTATTAATAGTTAACTTTTCTCCTTGAAAATAAACACACGTATTAAACACACATTGTTCTCTAAAAGTAGAAATCTTTCTTCAAAAATACAAAATATCAATTAATATTTGGAAGAGAATGAAATTGAATTAACATGAAGTTTCCCATTGATATTGCGTTTTTTTGAAGGAAAAAGAGTTGTATTATTAACAATATATCGTGTATTTTTGAAGGAAAAAGTTATGTTTTTGCAAAGGGGAAACTTCATGTGCATTGACCCTATTTGCCTCAGGAGATGTAAACAACCATGCTACTCTTCTTGTTTTTTTCAAACAACCTGAAACTTTCTGACAATTAATAACATTTCATTAAGAACATGAGTACAAATTATTGTGCTTGTAAATGTCGATCGAGTCGAAATAAGAGTCAACACAAGTCACGAACGACACTTTAGTTAAAACGGAGCCATAGGTTTTCTTTGACGCATCTTCACTGTGGAAAATGGCTAAAAATGAATAAAATAACACATTTAGCTAACGAAATATAAATACAGTGCAAGTCAAAATATAAAGATACATCAGTTAGATTACAAAGACAAGTCAAAGATATAACATATAAAAGAAGAAATAGAAACTTACTAAAAACACTGTGGCTGAACATACACGTACACGTCAACAGATACTTTCAACTAACACTCACAATTCCAATACGCAGATTTATAACACATCACAACAACTCATACAACAACTAGACAATCCTCAAGGGACGAACACATAACTATACACACGATACGATACTATACATTACAATACGCAACTCCCTAGACACATAATATAGACAATACACGTGAGACTAATACAAATTATATAGTAATCATTTACAGTTTCACTACGAAAGTCCTATCAAATAATAAATCTAAGTACAAAGGAAGCGATGAAAACGAACGTAAAACTAAAAGACAAATTAGCTGCATTTTGGCAGTTACAGTGCTCATACCTTTACTAGAACAGGTTTTATGACTTTAATGTGAAATCGACCATAAAACCCCTGAAAACTCAATAAATTTTAAATGGTTAAAACTTCAAAACTAATTATACAATTTGATTCAAATTTTAACTGGTGAAAGGTATTGGCATAAAAAATCAGAAAAACTTCAAAAAGTTCTCAAAGATGATGACGTTATCATCTATGACGTCCTAGATTTCTCAAAATTTTACTCACATTCTGCACAGGTTTTAACTGTAAATCTGTATGTAAAATAAAAACCCAGCAATTTTGTTAAAGACTAATCTAATATCTTCTCTGTAGTCTGTAATTATCTTTACCCGTTCGTCTCTGAGAGCCATTTTTACTAACCATATTAATTCGCTTATTTACCGACAGGTGGAAATTTTGTGATGAGGTCATGTTTTGGTTGACGTCATCAATTTAATTATTTTACTGGAAGTTGGTTTCATGATAGAGATAATCTGTAACAATTTTCATGATTATAGATAGCACTTATAGATCGGAAGTTATCGAGCGTGATTGCCAAAAAGCTTGGGGCTAATACGGGTAACTCAAACTCATTCTTGTTCAAATATTAACAAAATATTGATATTACGTATTTTTGAAGGGAAAATAGTTCTTGTATTATCAGTGAACATATATATTGTGTTTTTTTGAAGCAACAGTGCGTTAATTCAATCTCTGGAAAGAAGGCGCGTCCGCCAATCCGCCCGATTCTGAGCGCGCGGAAATTGTCTAAATTGAAATTTGGATTTTTGATGCAAAAACTTTTTCGGGATGAAGATGCAACCTCTTTTTTTTGTCTGAAACTCTTTATTTTCTTTGTTTCTTCATTTTCCAGGCCTTTACAGAAGATCTGGAATGGGTCATAAATTGTCACTTCTTTGGATTTTGCAACGTTAAGTTTGCTGTAATGACCCAATTTTTGGACCTACCTCCGGGTACCCCCGGTGGAGGTTCTATAAATTAACCCATGTCCGTCCGTTCGTTCGTTCGTCCGTCCGTCCGTCTGTTACCAGCTTTTCTCAGGATTGGCTCATTAGTTTTTTCTGATTTTTTGCACAATGATGCAAAATGGCAATGCCCAGAACGTGACGGAGCCCGATTTTCGAAAAAAAATATATTTGGGCAAATTTGGGCCAAAAACTACCTAAAAATAGGGTTTTTTGGACTTTGTGCAAAATCCTGTCATTACTTTTTTCTGATTTTTTGTACAAAGATGGAGCGCAAGATTCTCTAAAGAATGGCTGAAGTGGTTTTTCCCGGAAAATTCTTATTCGCCTTAAAAGCGGATTTTCGTATTTTTGGGGAAATTCCCATTAACCAAATAAGCAAATATAGCTTTTCTCAATGTTGACTCGTTATTTTTTTCTGATTTTTTGCACAATGATGCAAAATAGCAATGTCTAAAATGTGTCAGAGCCCGATTTTCGAAAAAAAATATATTTGGGCAAATTTGGGCCAGAAACTGCCTAAAAATAGGGTTTTTTGGACTTTGTGCAAAATTGCTTCACTGGTTTTCTCTGATTTTTGGCAGAAAGATAGAGGACAAGGTTCTTTAAAAGATGGCTGAAGTGACTTTTCCCGGAAAATGTTTGTTTGCCGTAAAATACGGATTTTCGTATTTGGGGAAATTCCCTTTTACCATTTACAAGGAAATTAGGCTTTCTCGGGGTCAGCTGATTAGTTCTTTCTGATTTTTGGCACAAAAATGGAGAATCATGGCAATGCCCAAAATGTGACTTTTACAAAAAAGATTTTTGGGCCAAATTTGGGCAAAGAAATGCCTAAAAAGCTTGTCCTGATCGATATCTCGGAACTAGAAAGTGCTATGAACTTGAAATTTCGACCAATGATGGATATAAATTGAAATTTTATAACATTGATTCGGTTACTTGCTTTGTTGGTTTGTACTTTTACGGTGTGACGGGATTGACCCTTTTTTAGTACGGTATTACGGGATTTGACGAAAAAAAATACGGGAAAACTGTATTTTAAAATCAGACGGTGACGGTATTTGGCCTTATTTTTTGTCATTATGCCGGTATTTGAACCTGTAAAAACCGGTGTGACGGTGTTATTATTTTTTTCAATTTTTGGGATTCTGGGATTCAGCAAAAAATTTTGACGGGAAAACGGTATTTCGAACCCCCTACAACCTCCCCCCCCCATTATAGGCTTTAGTTAACAAATAGACAAAATTAACTTGTTTTTAAACGATAAATCATGATCGAAAAAGCAATGTCGAGCTTTATAAGAAAATATAACTTTCACGCGCTTTTTAACAACGATTAGTAATCAATTATTCATTATGTTCATATGAATTGCTTTTCCTTTTTTTAGAATATTCATTGAAGCTCATTCATTCATCACTTTCACATCGATGAACTCCCCTTTACGTGTTCTCCTTCTTAGTGTTATTTTCTTTCTTTCTTTTGTGATATACAAAAACAAACAAAGTTATGAAATATATTTGTTTGACCTGTGTAGAAGAGTGAAGAGTAGAAAAAAAGAATTCTTGTAATTAGAGAGTGTTATATGGTAATACGTATTATGTTTTCTCTTCATAGAAGGAGTGGTTGAGTGAAAAGAAGCGAGGAAAACCTTAAGAGAATTTTTGTGAAGTACTGTAATCTAGAGTTACGAGATACTGTATAGCTTTTTCAAAACTTGAAAATCCTACATCTCATGTACATTACGTTAAAATTCTATTGCTTTTTAGAGCAAAATATAAAAGCTCCAAATTACAATATGTTGACGTCTTAACCAGTACTGTTCTTAACTTTGGAAAATAATTGAGCTAAACGATTTCGGGTTCCTAATTAGAACTATTAGTTATATGGAAGGTGTCTAATTGGGCAAATTTGTTGTGCACGGAAATAATCTGACAAAGTTTGGAACTTCGATTGAAGTGAAATACGATTGTTCAAACTGAAAATTAAAAATAATGACAAAACTAAGTGACGAAATATGACAAAAAAATGACAAGAAAATTGAACAGAAATTGACTAGAAATCTTGAGGAAATTGATCAAATTGACCTTAAAAGTATCATGAAAATCGCACAAGAAATCTCTTGAAATATACCAAAATTAATGAAACCTAACTTAAGCTTAAAGAAATTGATTTAAAAATATCAAAAATAATCTAATTCCAGACACCTGAGCCAAATAGGCTGATGAACAGAAAAACACAGAGAGGCAAAGGCAAAAGCAGAAAGCAACATACCAGGTAGCCAGTATGTGAAAACTGTGAAAAACTGTGCACAAAAGTTGAGATTTGAATTTGATTTTAAAAGTTAGGACCAAAACTGTCTAAGTCTGAAACTCCATATTTTGATGCAACCACACACAACGCTTCTCATAGCTTGATTGATGATTCATGAAAATCGAGAGAGAAAAACGCGTACTTGAATAAAATTGAAAATACTAGATAATTGCCTAAGTGTGAATAAACTAATTATATGACAAAAATGATACAAAAGAACTTAAATGACTACGTAGAATTAATTGTCAAGAGACTGAACAGAAAAGTGACGTAAGACCAAGAAACAAAGGACTGAATAAAATGACACAAAAGACGCTGAATGAGTTAAATTTTTGACCATTTATATATTAAAACCATCATGCATTACATTCTCCACCATGGGCCAAAAATTTAATCATGTGATCAACCAAAATAATAACTTTGCATGGCTCAATGCCAATAATGACTTTTATCATGGCTCATTGCCAATCAAATAATAACTTTCACATTAACTCATAACCAACCAAGATAACATTCACTCATTTCGTGGAGCTCATTGAACAAATCAGGATCATCGACTGAATGGATTAAAACGAGGTTACGAACAGATCTAACTGTTTCACGTTTGACGCTTTCGTTTTCGTTTTGATAAGATACTGTAACCTTACGAACATTGCCATCATCGCCGACAACAACATCTTTGATCATACCGTACGTGTATCTTTTCGTTAGTGCAGATTCGACTTTGGTGAATAATACGACGTCGCCGATTTGCAAGTTGCGTTCATGGCGAAACCACTTTGTTTGTTTCATAAGCTTGGGAACGCGACATTCGAGCCAGTTTTCGAACCATGCATCGTAGACTTTGGAGTTGGTTTCGAGTAGCCTTATTGGATTGCATGTTTTGACGAAGTCTCCTGAAGGACTACGATCGTTGTTACGACCAAGTATCAGCCGATTCGGTGTGAGAAGATCCATGGTTTCAGTTTCAGTGATGTTTCCAACGAGTAGTGGTAAATCGTTGATTGAGTTTGCAATGATTGATCCGAGTGTCTCCCGTTGCAGTATCGATAGCCTTTCGTTGTGGGCGATCTTTTCGATTGACAGGTTGACTTCTCGAATCTTATGTTCGACTTTACCATTGACGTTGTGAGCTCCTACTGGACAAGTTTCGAATTCTACTTTTCGATCCTTGAAAAGTGTTGATTGGATGTTGGTGAAGCTCATTCGAATATCTTGATTGCTTTTGACCAGTTGACTGCCTTCGTCGCAGTATAGCTTTATGGGAAATCCATATCTTGATGAGAATCTTGTAAACGATTGGATGAAGGAGGGTGACGAATAATCATCCATCGTGTTGATGTGGACAGCTGATGTGGAACAGCAGCAGTAGATGACGAGCCAGATCTTTATGGTTGCTCTCTTGTTGGTTGGTGAGATTGATTTGTATGGACCACTGAGATCCACTTGGGTTTGATAAAACGCTGGTGCGATGGTGAGTGAACTGCTTGGAATAGGACCCATGATGGCTTCAACGGTACGTTTTTCAAGATAGCGACATCGTTCGCATGATCTCTTGATGGTTTTAACGAGAGTTCGTCCTTCGATGATGAACACCTTCTTGAGTAGTCGACGAAGAGTTGCTTCGATGCCATCATGTTTCAACCAGTGTGCTTCGATGGCGAGACTGTAAGCGACAGGTGAGTGACGATCAATGACTGGTACACAAAACGTGGACTGAGATAAGTCAAGCATTGCATCTGTGAACTTGCCTGCAATTGTGACACCATTGTTTGGAAGGATTCGTCCTTTGTACGTTAGAATGTTATCTTTCAAAATGGAGATTGGTTCGTACTTCTTTGGGCTGACGAATTTGATGACTTCTTGAGTTGCTAGTTTAAGAAAATAACGTTCACCAAGTTGGACTTCGACTTCCTTGAGCTGGGGAACGTCAGATGCGGTGATTGGATGGTTGAGAACGATTAACAATCCGTTTGAACGAATCTTTGATCTCAAATTGTTGCAGTAACGGTACACGTAGCCCATGATACGGACGACGGTGCTGAAGGATTTGACATTGGGATCGATGAGATACGACGAGAATTTGTAGCGTTCTCCAACTTCTTCTGGAATGATGGGTGCTAAATGGTGAACGTAGACTTCCTTATTGACTTCTGATACCTGTTGATCGGTCAGACGAAGTTCTTGAGCGGTCATCACTGGGAAGTCCTTTGATTGTTGATGCATCCAGTTGTGACCATTGATCCAGGTAGATTCTTTGTTGACGTCTTCGACGGTTGCACCTTTGCGAGTACCGATATCAGCTATCATCTCATCGGTTGGAACGTACTTCCACTGATCTCTGGTGGTGAAACGAAGACTTTCGATGACACGATTTCGTACCCACTGCTTCAAGGGCTTCTGATCATTGTCCAGCCAGTACAAAACGATTTGACTGTCCGTGAATTTCATCGAAGATTGGTGCCATTTGCTGAGTGATCTCTTCACGATTTCTCCGGTGTGGGTATTGATGAGAGCAGCATAGAGTTCTCCTCTTGGTTGTGACATCCCTTTTGGTACTGCTCTGGTTCGTGAGAAGATGAGTTGACATGAGTATTCACCGTTGGTTCTGAGAAAACGAGCGTAGATAGCGACACAAACCATAGACGAACTTGCATCTCCGAAGTCAAGCGTTTCCATGGTTAGGTTGACAGCATCTACAGGTACCACTGCACGATTGAATCTGAGATTGCCAGCTTCTTGGATGAGTTGAAAGTTTGATTCCCACAATGGTCTGAGTGTTTCTGGTATAACATCGTCCCAATCCAGTTTGCGTTGGACTAGGTCTTGAAGGTCGATCTTCATGGATGCGACTAGAGGTGAAACTTTGCCGGTTAGATCGAACATCTCGGCCACTTTTGAAGCACAATGACGACGTGTTAATTTGGAAGGAATGACGTTGACTTGATTCGATGGTTTTTTTCCACGAGACTTCTTCGCGAAGTTCAGGTCACCAATGTTGAGCGAAACCATATCTGATTTGACGTACCACTTGAATCCAGCGATGTGAATCATCTCTCCGTCTTCACTCATGGTGGGTGGAGGATCTTCTCCTGAGAATACGAATCCCTTGAGATTGAATCCACCTCGACTGATGACACGTTCGAGTTGGTCTGCACGAATATAGGCTGTTTGTCTGTCTTGTTCACCGGTGAGGCAATCATCGACGTAAATATCACGTTTGACGATCTCTTCGATTTCGGGGTAATCATCCTTTGACATTTCAGCTACTCTTCGAAGACCGTATTCAGCTTGGTTTCCTGAAGACTTAACCCCGTATATCAGGGTCTTGACGACTTTTTCTTGAGGGATTTTGGATGGGTCAAGGTTGGCTTCCCAAACGTAGCGTTGATAGCACCAATGAGATTCGTCCAATTTGATGGTGTTATACATCTTCTTGATATCTGTGTGCATAGCGATAGGGTGAATGAAGAATCGGATCAAGACTTCCTGAAGCCTGTTGAGGGTATTCCTCCCTTTAGCGAGAAGATCGTTTAAACTATATCCCGACGATGTTGTTGATGATGCATCAAAGACAATGCGACAAGGGGTGCTAATGGAATTGCCCTTCCACACTGCTCTCCATGGGATGTAGTGGTGACATTGATGGTCGCTGAGCATCTGTTGAGTTGACTCTGGTAGATTGCTGACATAGTCGACGTAACCAAGACTCTGAAGCTTAGATTCTGACGTAAGGATATCTTCCTTGTCGCTATGGTTGGACGGTTTGTTAAGTTTACGAAGTTGTTGACCAAATACTTTCATGGCGATGTCTCTGTTGTTTGCTAATCTGGTTGATGGATCAGTAATGAAAGGTAGGATAGCTGAGGTTGTTCGAGTCTCTGGATCGATAGTGACCGACGAGTTGATAAGTGATTGTTCGATCTCTTCCTTGATACTGATTGCTTCTGTCGATTCGTCGTATTTACATTGGTTGCAATTGCGGCAATTTGGACAGCGATATGTGATTTCACTGCCTGCTCCTTCGACTTCCTCAAATACTCGCATTGATGTGGATAGATGGGTGTTGAATCCAAGCAAAGGAACGTCTGATAGTGGAGTTCGAAGTAGTTGATACGTTGATGTGAAGTTGCAGGATGCATGAAAGGGACTGAATGATGGGTGTGGTCCACCGATGACACCTGATCCCCCACTTGCACTTGTGAAGGATGATTCGAAGATCGACAATCCTGATGGCATTTGATGGATGATTTTTGGAAAGTACCTCAAGTATTTGATACCGATCATCATGTGAACGTCGCCACCAATTGATGATGGAAGCTTTGGTAGACATCTTGAATCACCAGACTTGGAGTATGATTTGATGATGTCTTTTTCTGCTTCGACGAGCGAAAACGTTGGGAATGTTGACGTGATCTGTTGGATGCAAGGACCAGTTAATGAGGCTATCTCCCCATTGCTGAGTGGAATGTTGACAACGTAACGTCCAAATGACGATTTTGTGACACTGTTCCCAACACCACCAAGAATGACTGGTGCTGAAGAGTCTTTGATGGCACTGGGTCCGAGAAGTTTGATTGCGTTTTGACTGACCACGAAATCACTGCAGCCACTGTCGTAAAATATAAGTAATTTGTGTTGATTGATGAGAACTTCTTGCAGCATGTAGATACCCCTGTCTCCATGTTGATCGTTTGTTTTGAAGGATGCTGTGTGGAATGACAAGCTTATATTTCTTGTAAAGCTTGGAAGACTTGGACTTCGGAAGAACCGTTCTTTGAATTTTTCCAGTAGCTCGATATTGGCTGGCTCCTCTTTATGCTCCTCGCAGACCAAGACGTGCTTTCGAACAGGATACTTTCGATGTGAAGCGTTGGGACATACGAAATCATGCTGACATTTTCCATCTTTATGCTTTCCAGATGCGGATGCTGCACCTGGAAAGAGACATTGAAAACAGTATCCCTTGTCTTTGAGAAGGGAGAGTCGACTTGCAGGTGTGAGTTCTGCAAATTTCTGACAAGTGTAGTATTGAACCAGCTTTGTTCTACCTGGGCCTGATGAGGCAACATGATCGTTTTCACCAGCTGGGGTTTCACAAAGGGCACACACAGGATTCGAGGTATCAGAGGACATATAAGAATTCGAAAAATGTCCATACCTCTTATCCCTGGTTTGTTTGGATGGATCCTTTGGTTTGTTATCGTTTGATTTCGACTCATCTCGAAGGAGAAGTTTCTGCTCGCTGATTCTTCGCTCTTTGGTCAGGAATGATATCATAGTTGTCCAGGTTTCCTTGGGGCTGAGGTTGTGGTCACAGATACTTGATAGGAATCTTGTTGTCCTACCGTCACCGAGGAGGTTTTGAATGTGGTTAAGTGAGTCGCCATAATACAGGTGTTCTTCTATGTGATGCTTTTCGGCCAAGACTGCCATCTCCTGCATCATGCTTATTAGGTGACTAATGCCAGAGACAACTTTTTCCGGGTTTTTCTTTGAGATTTCAAGTGATTTGAGTTGAGTGATCTTTTTCTTGAGCATCATCCTGGTGTCACCAAATGCTTCTTCGAGACGTTTCCAAATTTCGTCGATTGACTCAAGGTTTTTGACCATGGTATATGCTGGATCAGCAAGGTAATTGTTGACCAACAGATCTGGTAGATAGCTCTTGGGAGTTGATGATAAATGAACTTTTTCGAAATTAGAGCGAAAGGTATAATAATCTGATTTGGAATCATATCCAGTGAATTTTTCAAGATGAATGTTCAGTTTATTGCGTTTGAATTCTGAGTGTACATCTAGTTCACGATTACTTATTTCAATGCTCAAGTTGTTCATAAAAGTTTGACGTAAAGTGTCTAATTTGAAATATCTCTCACCAAGTTGTTTGATTGTGGCTTTGATCAGTGCATTAGTGGTGGATGTTTGGAAACATTCCTTGTAGGAATCTGAAATCTTGTTGAACTTTGTTTCGTTTGATGGTATCTCTTTTCGCCAATTCAGGAGTTCGATTGATGCTGAATCAGCAGGGATCCTTTTGAAATTCAGTTCCAGTTCATCGATGGCTCCTTTGGCCCACTGCATATTGAATTCCAGTGTTTGTTCTTTGTGCGCGATGAACTCATCGACTCGTTTCTTTTCCTTGGTGACAGTGATCTTGGAGTTGTATTCCTTCGAGTCCTGTATGTACTTGGTGATTTGATCCAAGCCTGTCTTGATTGTAAGCTGGAGATCGTCCGATAAGGCTTCTCCCGATGACACGATTCTGCGTGATTTTGTACGAATTGATTTCCGCATTAATTCGAATTTGGCCAGTAACGACTTGAGGTCCTCTGGTTGTATGTTTTCGAACTTATGTTCGTTGATGAGATCTGGTATCTCGTCACACATTTACTTCGATGGCAATGCGTCCTTCATTTACTGAGGTGTTGTGCGGTTGATGATGAGGAGGATCCATTTCGTCCTCGGATGAACTCAGCTCCTTGTAGTTGACACGTTTTGTCTGACGGAGCAACATGCATTGATTGATTCAAATGAACAGGCGAGTGAGTCAGCTCTGTTTGAATGTTGTGCACGGAAATAATCTGACAAAGTTTGGAACTTCGATTGAAGTGAAATACGATTGTTCAAACTGAAAATTAAAAATAATGACAAAACTAAGTGACGAAATATGACAAAAAAATGACAAGAAAATTGAACAGAAATTGACTAGAAATCTTGAGGAAATTGATCAAATTGACCTTAAAAGTATCATGAAAATCGCACAAGAAATCTCTTGAAATATACCAAAATTAATGAAACCTAACTTAAGCTTAAAGAAATTGATTTAAAAATATCAAAAATAATCTAATTCCAGACATCTGAGCCAAATAGGCTGATGAACAGAAAAACACAGAGAGGCAAAGGCAAAAGCAGAAAGCAACATACCAGGTAGCCAGTATGTGAAAACTGTGAAAAACTGTGCACAAAAGTTGAGATTTGAATTTGATTTTAAAAGTTAAGACCAAAACTGTCTAAGTCTGAAACTCCATATTTTGATGCAACCACACACAACGCTTCTCATAGCTTGATTGATGATTCATGAAAATCGAGAGAGAAAAACGCGTACTTGAATAAAATTGAAAATACTAGATAATTGCCTAAGTGTGAATAAACTAATTATATGACAAAAATGATACAAAAGAACTTAAATGACTACGTAGAATTAATTGTCAAGAGACTGAACAGAAAAGTGACGTAAGACCAAGAAACAAAGGACTGAATAAAATGACACAAAAGACGCTGAATGAGTTAAATTTTTGACCATTTATATATTAAAACCATCATGCATTACAAAATTACATTTTTCATTTGATTATCTTATTATTTTCTTTATCCTTAGAGTAATGAACAGCAAAAATATAATATCAAATAATAGGAGAAGACAATTTTTATAAAATCCATCAATCAAGCAATCACTTGAAAATCACATTCAGGATTGCTGAACTCAAGTTGCAGACGCAGTAAAAACCAGAAGAGAGAAGAAGCGTAGAAACTAAGAAAACAGAAGAAAGCGGAAAAGAAGACAAGAATAAACTTATTTTACTAGAAAAATTTTGTAACATACACTTGTTGAAAAAAAAATCATAAAAAGAGGCATAAAATTATAGAAAAAAAAAGAAAAAAAAGAAAAAAAAGACAAACAAAAAAACAAACAAAAAAAACAAAAATAAACAACAAAAAATAATAAAAAATGCCCACCAAAAGAGCTGATATCAGCCAAAGTCCCCTGAGGCACGACTATAAACGCCACTACGAAAGTCCACTGAGGCACGACTATAAACGCCACTCGAACTTACAATACTTGCAATGCCAATATATAAATAAAGAACCCTTTGCGTACGATACAAGTTTTTTGCTAATTACTCAGCTTATTGTAGATGGAGATGTAGAATTAAATCCAGGGCCAATTAACAATACAATTAAATCTCCAACAGGAAGGCCAAAAAAGAAAAAGTGTTTTCGAGGAACTCCAAATAACATACATAACGATACTGTGAATCCCCTCAGAGAAAACAAACCATTAGGATTGAAAAATCTAGGTCAAAATGTCTGTTTCTTCAATTCAGTCATTCAATCACTATATACTATTGATAGCTTCCGCGAATTTGTTATAACTCTTGATACCAATGACTCCAGTACTTTAGCAATCAAAGACTTATTCTTAACAATAGAAAGCTCTGAATCTCCCATAGAAACATACGAATTCATAAAGTCTATAGTACTACCAGGCTACGATTATAGACAACGAGAACAATTTGATGCTCAAGAGTGTGTAAATTCTATTTTGAACCATGTGTATCAAGTTCATTTTAATGAAATTCCTGCAGACAATTCATTTCGAGTGTCATTTTTGGAATGTCAAAGATGCAATAATCCTTCTGAACGGACAGAATACTATAATATGTGTCGGATTCAATTTCCCAGTCCTTTTAGTCCTGATAATTCGATGAAAAATTTAATTGAGAAATTAACTAATGATCCTTACGGTGAACTTATTGAAGACTACGTATGCTTAAATTGCTCAATAAGAACAAATGTCACAAAAAGTAGAACCCTATTTAATGTTTCTGATGCCTTGATCATTCAACTTGTAATTTTTTGCTATGATCAAACCACTGGACGCTTGAAGAAATTAGTTCCAAATTTAAATATTGAAACAGAAATAGAAAACGTTCTTCTCGGGACACTTGAATTACAAGCAATTGTTTATCATCACGGTGATACACCTGATAGTGGTCATTATACATCTGTTGTAAAATATAATGAACAATGGTATTCAGTAAATGATGACCATGTTACCGTTATTAAAGGTGATGAGTTTAACTGCAAAATTAGTGATAAAATAGTTCCATACGTATTGATTTACAAGAAATGCAATCAAGAAATTGATTCTTTGCCGCTGAACTCCGATAATAACATTAGTGACCAAACCTCTAGTGAAGATTGAATTTTCATTGAAAGCTCAGAAATTCCCAATACTTTCAAAATTGAATCAAAGTTAGTTGCAACCGACACAAATAAACCTAAAGAGATAAATACAAATGACAAGTTGAATTATATTGATTTTTCTATTAATCAATCATCAAATATTCAAACAGAAAAAATGATGAAAAATGCCCTCCTCAAAGAATTAGAAAATCAAGAACGTAAAGTCACGACATCGAAAAACAAACTAGAGTCTGATAATATTAGGTCTACTCCTGTCAAAAGGAAGCGAAATTTCAAAGCTGCGTCAAAAAAGACTGCAATGAAAAAAGCCAGGTATAATCTCGATGATGTCAAAAAAGAGCTTTTTCAAGACACTGATAGAAAACGAAAGAAAGATATGAGGGATAACCAAGAAGAATTTGAGAAAGAAAATGTTCGTAAATCTGATAAACTAAGAAAAACAAGTTTGAGGAAAAATCAAAGCAAATTAGACAAAGCAAAAGTTCGAATATCTGACCAATTAAGAAAGGAAAATTTGAGAAAAAATCTAGACGAATCAGACAAAGCAAAAGTTCGAAGATCTGACCAATTAAGAAAGGAAAATTCGAGAAAAAATCTAGACGAATCAAAGACAACAAAATACCGAAAATCTGCTTCAAAAAGAATGGAAAATTTGAGAAAAAGTCAAGACGAATCAAAGAAAACAAAAGACCGAAAATCTGCTTCAAAAAGAATGGAAAATTTGAGAAAAAGTCAAGACGAATCAAAGAAAACAAAAGACCGAAAATCTGCTTCAAAAAGAATGGAAAATTTGAGAAAAATTCAAGACGAATCAGACAAAGCAAAAGTTCGAAGATCTGACCAATTAAGAAAGGAAAATTTGAGAAAAAATCTAGACGAATCAGACAAAGCAAAAGTTCGCGAAAAAGATAAAACGAGGAAAGAAACTTATCGGCTTCTAAATAAATCAGAAAGGAAAAAAGAGTTTGATAAAGTACAAGGCAAAAGTATGGTTGACCCATCGATCACCCTAACTAAAGCATTTGAAATCGTTCAGCAAGATTTTGAGTGTGCTATAAAAGAAGGCCCAACAAATAAATGTCATATTTGCATAAAATGGGAGTATAAAGGAAACGGTAAAAGATTTCTCCACAAAGAATATGAAAATTTGACCATGTTTGAATTGTGTGATGTATGTAATACTGATTGCGATTCTGAAAAAATTTACTGGATTTGCCACTCATGTGATAAAGCCATAAAAAAAGAGCAACTCCCTGTACAAGCACAAGCCAATAATCTCCAGTTATCACCAAAACTTCCAGAGTTGGAGGAATTATGTCCAATAGAAATGATGCTAGTTTCCCAAATAATTCCGTTTATGTTCATTGTACCAAAGCATAAAGGAGGACAGCAAGGTTTAAAAGGACAGTGTGTAATGGTACCAGCAAATCTTGACAAAATTCAGAAGGTTTTACCTAGAGTTTGCTATGACGAATTTTTGATTTCACTTGCTCTAAAACGACGTCTTTCTGATAAAAGTTCAGTCAACAAACAAAACATACGACCTGCTTTTGTAACAAAAGCATTGCAAAAAGTCAATAAATTTTATGAAAATGTTGCACCAAATTCTAGATGGGAGGATGAAAGTTTACGATCAGACCCAGAATTATGGTCACTTTTAACTGATAAGAATGCTCAACCTCAGGAAGATGAAAGCGATAGTGATGATAACATTGAAGGAAATGATCACAATCTTGAAAGACAAATGAAAAATAGTAATTCCTCTCAACCAACTTTGTTATATGATATTGATGGTGCAACGATTTCTTCAGATAACGCTATCGATATTGCTCACCAACAATCTACTACTGAGATAACATCTGATCAAGTCGTCAATATTGCTCCCTGTGAAAATGAAATACCAGTATCATTTTATTCGGAACCTGATTGGGAAGCTCTTGCATATCCAGCCCACTATCCTGATGCAAAAAATTATTTTAATTCTCCGAGAGATAAGAACATAACCCTATCAAAATATATTCATACTCGATTGAAATCCTCAGATGATCGATTCGCTTCAGATCCACAATATATTTTTAGTTCGTTGAATTGGATTGAAAGCTCTAATGTTGCTAGTGCAATTAGTTTCTCACAACAAAAGCATTTTCAAAGTGATATATCAGCAGGTAGATTAATGAACCCTAATAATGTTAGGCAAATGATATCGGATGATCAAATTTTTCAAAATTCTTTCAAAAATATAAGAGGAACTCCACAGTGGTGTCATAATATGATGCTAGATGTTTTAGCAAAATGTCGAGTTTACGGACCAAGCACATATTTTCTCACGTGGACTGCAGCGTTATTCAAATGGACTAATATTATCAAAGTAGTTGCTACACAATACGGAGAAAATCTAAGTGATGAAGATGTGAATAGGATGGACTGGAGTCAAAAAATTCAATATTTTAAAAGAAACCCCGTGACAGTTGCCAGACAAATTGACCATGTTTTTAATAAGGTTTTCCCGAAAATGCTCATGAATGGTATGCATCCAATAGGACAAATTTTAAACTATGATGATCGCAGAGAATTCCAACACCGATCAGGTCTAGAACATGTTCATGCTCAAATTCATATTAAAGATGCCCCTGTAATTGACGAAAATGACAGTAGCAAAGACAATCAAGTTATTGATTTTATCGACAGATACATTACATGCTCATTACCAGACAAAGAGGAATATCCAAAACTTTACGAATTGGTGAATACTGTACAAAAACATCATCATACAACAACCTGTAGAAAGAAAAGTGGATCGAGATGTAGATTTAAAGCTCCATGGCCACCATGTGAAGAAACCCAAATCATTCGAGGAAAACAAATCGACAAAAACGATTATAAAGCAAGTAAAAAAATCTTAGATAAAGTTCTAGATGAAATAAATAATTGCAATAGTGACCTGCAAGATGTTACCCTTGATGATTTGTTGCAATCATGTGATCTTTCAAGAGAGGAATATTTCACTGCTTTAAACATGGTTCAAAAGAAACTAACAGTGCTCTATAAAAGAAGTCCAAATGAAACTAATATCGATCCATACAATACTGTAATGATTAGTATCTTACAATCCAACATGAATATTCAGTATGTGACAAACATGTATGCAGTGTTAGCTTATATTACTTCTTACATGTGCAAGCCAGAAAGAAATATGAGTGAACTCATGAAAAAGGCACACAAAGAAGCATCCGGAAAAGATGTAAAAGATAAATTACGTGCTGTTGGCAATGTCTTTCTAACTAAACGTGAAGTATCGACTCATGAAGCCATTAAGCGAACGCTGTCTTTGAAGATGAGAACTTCTAATATCAATGTAGAATTCGTTATAACAGGCCCCAAAGAAAAACGTACACGAATCCTGAAAAGCCCATCTGAACTTACAAAACTTGACCCAGATTCCAAGAACGTTTACAAAAACAGTATGTTCGATAAGTATGAGAATCGTCCTAACAAATTAAAATATATGTGCTTAGCAGACTTTGCTTCTATTTATACGTATCCAAAGAAAAATGAAAATGAAGAAGAAATAGAAGAACCAAATGAAACAGATGATGAAATAGTTGAAACTCTAGAGATGGATAACAATGCTCCAAAAACCATTACATTAAACAACGGAATGGGAAAAATGAGAAAACGAAGTCGTCCATGTGTAATACGTTATCACAAGGTCAGCAAACTCAAAGAAAGAAACGAATATTTCATGGTACTCCTCCAATTATTTATGCCTTGGGAAAATGAAAATGAATTAAAAGGCCAGTTTGCAACATTTGAAGAAAAATTCAATCAAGTAGAAAATGAAATCAAACCAAATATTCTAAAACACGATCCTTATTTTGGTAGAATGGATGACGTCGATTTGAATGATATACATGTGTATGATAGTTCCGACTCTGAAAATAGTGACAACGAACAAGATGATGATTTTCGTATTATTCACCCAGATTTGATTGATTTAGATTATGAAAATGATTCCAATGATGCAACTAATGAAGCCTCTTCAGTTACATTTACGACATCTGACCAAAATCTTATTATGTCTCTTGATACATTTTACAATATGTGCTCCAACTTAAATGTAAAACAGCGAAATTTTTTCAATTTTGTGTTCAAGTATGTACTGACTCACAAATTTTTAGAAAAAATACCATCAATTGAAAAACCAAATCCATTTAGACTTTTCTTAAGTGGTGGTGCAGGCGTTGGAAAAAGCTTTTTGATAAAATGTTTGACAGAACAACTGAAAAAAATTCTGAAAGAACCAGGACAAAATATTGATAGAGAACCATCTGTTTTTGTAACAGCATCAACCGGTAAAGCGGCAGCAAATGTTGACGGTACTACTTTGCATTCAGCTTTCATGTTACCAGTCTATGATGAAGGAAGAGGAATTGTGCAAAAACGAAATTTAACTGGAAATGTATTACATGAATTAAGGTTGAAATTCAAATATTTAAAGGTTTTATTGATTGACGAGATCTCAATGATAGGAATAGGAGTTTTGGCGATCTAAATAAACGATTACAGGAAATTAAACAAATCAAAGAGCCGGTGACGTTTCATTATTATTGATTGGTGATTTCTTTCAATTACCACCTATTAAACAAAACTCAATATACAAGACAAAACTTGACTATGCTTGGGAAGAATTCAGACTTTATGAATTAGATGAAATTGTGAGACAAAGCGGAGATTCAGAATTTGCTGCATTGCTAAACAGACTTCGAGAAGGAAATCACACGCAAGCTGATATTGAAAAAATTCAGTCATTTGAACATACTGATACATCTGAATGGCCTGAGAATTTCATGAAAATGTACATCACAAACAACTTGAAAGATCAACAAAATGAAAAGAGCTTAAAATTGTTACAGGATTGGAATAATAAACGCACTTCAATTGCTAAAGATGAATCGAGACAAAAAGTAACTTTAAATAAGTATGTTCCAATTAACAAAACTGCTGGACTTCCAAAAGAATTGACCTTATGTGTTGGTGCTAGGGTTATGCTTACAATTAACAAAGATGTAGAGGATAAACTCATCAACGGATCCACTGGAATAGTGAAACATATCCAAGGCGTAAGAGATAACAAACCATGTGGCGTTATTTATGTTCAATTTGACAGTTCGTTATCCGGAAATAAATTGAAGAATCCAAGATTGAAAGGAGAATTAAAAACGTGTGTTCCAATTCTACCTGAAGTAAAAACATTCAAAACATCGAAGAATATCTATGTGACAAGAAAGCAATTTCCACTAATCGTTGCTTTTGCTACAACAATACATAAAGCACAAGGTAGCACATTAGAATATGCTAGTGGAAATCTTGATCAAACGACTAGAAGCGGAAAAGGATTAGCACCAGTTGGACCAGGATTACTTTATACACTTCTATCTCGTGCAACATCCAATGACAAAATTCATTTGCTAAATTTCATTCCTGAGAGGCACATTGTGGTAAATTCAGAAGCAAAGAAAGAAATGGAAGAAATGAGAACAAATAAAGTGTTGTCAATATTACACCCACTTGAACAAATGAAGGATAAAAATATGTGTCTGTACAATATTAGATCGTGGAATTTACATATCAATCATTTTCTTTCAAATGACTTGCATACATCTAAATGTTGTTTGTTATGTTTCACAGAGACTGGTAATAACGCTAGAGGAAACATCGAAGATAATGAAAAATTACAGCATTGGAAAACGATTCATCAGAGAACAGTCCATGGCTTAGCAATCAGTTACGATAGAAACCAAGTAAATGTGATAAAAGAACTTAACACTGATAGTGATTTAGAATTACTTCCACTTTTGTTGAGCATAAACGACAAACACTATTTGATTGTTTTGATATTTAGACCTCCAACGAGCTCTGTTCCTTTATTTGCACAATCTCTTCAAATTGAACTTGATAGTCTACGGCAACAAATTGACACGAAAAATTACTCAACCATTGTTCTTGGTGATTTCAATTTACCTGACAACAAAGAAATCGTTAATGAAGCACTACCACCAAATATCTTTCATCAAAGATGCAAACATCCAACACATGTTGATGGAAATATTTTAGATCTTATTTTTGACGATCATTGCGATACTCCAGCTCAATGGATGCCATCACCATACAGTGATCATTTTACTATTTTCACCGGTCTGGCAATAGAAAATTAGAGTGTATATTTTTAAATATGTAATATCTTTTTTAGACATACTACAGTTTTTAGATTATTTTGTAAATATATTTCAAATGATTTTATCATTCATTCAATTCAAACTTTCCTTACTTTGTAAATAATTTCAATATGAAAAATCCGATAAAATTTAATTTTTGTAGATACTGCGATAAATGTTTATCTAGTTAATTGATTTTTTTAAAGATTCCATGGGTAATGTAAATAATAATATTGTATAATAGTCTGAATTTACAATGCAAATATTAAATCAATATTTTCACTTCCCTCCCCCAACCCATTCCCCCCGTCAACAATCGATGATGAGATATATTTAAACTGATGCATTATTTTACATTAGTTACTATAAACTCTGACTGATTGTTGTCTATTTTCCCCTGTGTTTTATATCATCATGTACATCAAGTTACTGATTTCAACTTAAGTATTTTTTAATTACAGTTTTTTAATAACGGTACTTAAAAAGCTCAAAAAAAATATTTTCAAAACTTCTACATTTTGCCTCAATTCTTATATATCAGTCTCTGTTTTAGTAATTTTCCACCCAGGGCACTCTTATTCCAACCCCCCTCCCGTCAATTAGTTTTTGGATAAATTTCCAATCCCTCAACTTATTCCAGACCCCTCGCCTATTAGAGACCTAAGAGTACTTCTATATATTAATAGCGGTGCTTATTTGTGTGTCTGTGTGTCACCACTTTCGTTTTCGCTTTGTTTGTGTTTTAGAATTATGACTTTTAGTCTCTTGCTCCACAAATTTGTTCTATTGGATTCGCGCCATTTGCAAAAGATTTGATAATGACGATTGATATTTTGCAGATTTAACTACTCAGTACTTAACTGCTTGTATTGGTATCTTTTAATAAATGACATTGTATATTTAATGTCGGAAACATATATTTTTTGATAAGAATTATTTGACAACCTTTTAATGCATCATAATATTATACTAAATTCTATAAGCTTTCAGTTCCTTTTTCGTCCTTAAAATTATCATGAAATAACATGCTGCGCACTTTTGGTCCAACAATGCATCGCGGTTAAATATTCTTTCTTCCTCGACAGTTTTTCGATGACACACGCACAGCATCAGATTATGGATTACATGTGTCTTTTGTTTTATTGAAATTAATAGTTGGCAATTAAATTATGCGGTATTAGATGTCAATTGTTTGGTTCTGATACATGTATTGGTAATTTAGTTCCAAATTATATAATTTTCAAATTACGGTGAGTTCTCAAGCTTGATAAAATATTATAGCTATAAACTCCATTTTTTTAATTTTCGCTGGCCTGTTCCATTGTATTTTTTTTTTGGCCCTCTATGACCAGGGGGGGAGTATACTCTGTAGTGGTTCTTTTTTTACAAACTCGACTCAAACAATGGTAAAAAGTAAAAAAGCAAGAAAATATTTTAGAAATTAGAAAAATGTTTTTGAAAATCTAAGAAATCGCTCTCTAAGCAAGGGGTCACCTATTTAACAATTTATTCTCTCTAAGGCGAAGTACACAAATAACTTGTGTTCGCGTCGTCCAACCGACTCACTTTTGATCTGAAAAATCTGATTGTTTTTAGTCGGGAAGTCCCCGGATTTTTAGGTGATATTTTCTAAAGAACATTTTGCAGTTTTAGCGCTAGTTAGTTTTTAATCATCAAGCGTTTAAAACGATTTCTAACTGCAATTTTTTTTATGATTTTTTGCGCTTTCGAGTGCTACATATAACTGATTTTGCCGTATCACGTGTAACAATAAAGAATGTCCTGTTTAGTACATTGAGTAACTTGCATCAGTGGAGGCTAACATGCATAGCCCTCAAATAAATGACCTGGCTGGTCATTAAAATACAACTACGCAGCTCTGCTCGCAGCTCTACTCTACCATTTTTGTTTTGATTTAACTTTGTATCTTAATGACTTGGCGGTCATTCATTTGAGGGCTATGCATGTTTTTTGATAACAACAATTACATAACTCGTATTTCAGATATTTTTCATAAATGCAAAGTATTTTATTTTAAATATTTTTTACTAAAACAAGGTTAAACATCTCTTAAATAACCAGTCTTTATAAACACTATATATATATACCTATTTTGCATATTTCTGCATCTTCGACAACAAATGAAAAATAAATTATCTTCCACACTTACTCCAAAATTTTGATTTCCAAAAGTTAGCAATTACCCTAAGGAAAGAATTTTCATAAAATTTAATTTCAGGATTACAGTACAAGACAAAAATTAGTTTGTTTGTTTGTTTGTTTTCAGAAATCAAATTCAGGATACACCCAAAAGCACAAAATTACACACCGCAATTTTTTTTTCAAAGATTTCTTCCCTTAGATTATTAGTTTTTATCCTCTGTAACAAATTGACAAAGGTTTTAATCTTGCTACCTTAATTTATCATTTCAGATGGCTTCCCCAGCAAAAAAAAAATTATTTCAATCTCCCTCTAAAAAACAACATCTTGAAGTTGCAAGATCAACAGTCGAATTCTCCGTCAAAAACTTGTCCGATGTGATTACCAAAATGTCACCAAGAAAAGGGTCGTCCCACAACACCAAGTGGTTTCAATTTGCTGCTATAAACAAGGAAGGCTTCAAACGTGGGGTTTCCTTCTTTCCCTCACTCCATCAAAAACTTGCCGAATCTAACAACAACAACAAAATAGCTGTAAAGTTTATAAATGTTATCGAAGAGAACAATGAATACAAACTTGATGCAGAAACACGACTTGTGGAAACCATTCCTTTACAAAATCCGTACACAATTAAACATGAAAAAATCAAACCTATCAATGACTTAATTTTTGCATTAGACATTGGTTCACTGACATCAATCAAAGGACAGGTTGTCAACACAGACATTAAGAGAAATATCAACTCAACGCTTTACTTTTATCATTTACGCGATAATACTAACACAATACAGTTAGTATCATATAAGCAATTGGATTTGGAAAAAGGCAAGTCTTATTCTATTTTTAATGTACATCTTTCTAGCTTTGGTCAAAACAGACAACTTGATTGCACATTAAACACCTCGATAGAAGTAAACAACAAGTTTGAATTGAAACAAAATCAGGAAAGTGAAAGTTCCAATTTCAAAAAATCAAAACCCTCACTGTAGTGGATGAACGTAATTGTTTGTCATGCAAAATGCCTATTCCTTCGAACCTATTTGATGAAGATGACATATACACATGTCCCAATTCAGATTGCAGCATTATGTCATCTGAAACGACGTCACACAAAGGCGTTGTTTGCACTGTGCAGATTAATGGTAGTGATGTTGTAGAGGAGTTCTTTCTAGATAAAGAGTTGGTTGATAAAAATGGTGGGCCTAAACAATTGAAGAAAAAACACTTTCAATTCAGCTTGGATGGAGAGGAGGTTATCGATGTAAAGGAGATTATCGATCCGATGTAAAGGAAGTTAACAATTAGGTTACATTTAGCATTTAAAGTTTACTTTTTGCCTCTAAAGGTTCTATTCTGTCTACATATTTCTTCTGTATTTTAGAACTGCATTTATTTTTTAACTTTTATAGTAAAAAGTTTAAGATTTCAGTCTAATTTTTGATACAAATAGATTTTGCTTTTAAGAGTTTGCCAGACTTTGTGTGTCTGAAGAGTCTTTTGTTTACATCATATATAAAAGCTTAAAAAACAACAAACAATTAGAGTATGCCTTTTAATAAATTTGAAAGCATAAAGTTATACCTTTTAAAGAGAAGAAATTTTTGTGGAATTTAATTTTGCGGTTTTTTAAGAGCTTCAATGTTAAAAGTTTCGCGGAATTTAATTTTGCGGTTGACAGTATTTTCATTTCGAAATATACGCTAATGTTGCTCAAAAAATACCAATTTTGAAGGTGAATCTTTAAATTCAAAATTTTTCGTCTTTCACAGAATTTAATTTTGCGGTTGACACTCAAAACTGCAATATTTAATCCCGCAAAAATTTCTTCCCTTAAGCTTGGTACTCACTTGTTGAAAAAGTTTAACACTAAACGCCGGCGTATAACTTTATACGCACGTGTCTAAAACCATATAAGATCTCTAGTGAGTACACGCGTTTATCAAACTTAGGAAAAAAATATTTAAACGCCCATATAAAAAAATTTTGATATGTGCGTTTAAAGTTCAAAGGCACTGCCAATGTAAACAAGATTAATTCTTTTCAATTCTTTTGTAATTTTTGGTTTTTACTTTCGATTTCGTTTCACTTTTTCCCTCTTTCTCTATCTCTCTTTGCTAAAAAGCTCCCAGTGAGTACATAGATGATCTGAAAAGTTAAACGCGTGCGTCTAGTGTTAAACGCCAATTTTTTTAATAAGTGAGTACCAAGCTTTAAAGGTATCTTATAATAAAATCGAAATGAATGGTTTGTTTTGATTAAAACTTGTTTAATATCTAAACTTCACTTTGAGAGATGAAAACAAAAAACAAACTGCATTTATTTTGATCAATCTAATAAAGCTATACTTGTATTTCCTCACTGAACGTAAAGCAAAATTCTTTGTCCATGGTGTTTATTTGTACTTTATTTGTATTAATTTTTGCCGGATAAAATCTTGCGATATAAATTTTTGTGATACTTATTTATGCGAATTTGGCCACCATTCACAAAAATTAATCCGGCAAAACTTTTAAAAAACAAGCATTCGCAAAAATTATCTCGTAACGTTTTCAAAAACAGGCGTCCTGCAAAATTAAGTTTCGGAAAATTTTAAAAGTTACAGATTTATGGATAGTTTTATACAAAAAAATCATTCCAAAAAACACTTATTGGTATCATAATTTTTTCTAGATCACCATCATTCACAAAAATTATAGTATCGCAAAATACAGTTTTTTCAGCCTTCATTCGCAAAAATAATAATGTTGCAAAAGTTTATCCCACAAAACTTAATACAAATATAATGGTAACTGACTTTGACAAGAAATACCTCCCTTTTGATAATAAACACTATACCCAAAGTTTAGTTATTATGATAAACAATTGTCACATTGTTATTTTTGGAAGCATTATTTTGATGCTTCTTTTTACCTTTTTATTTTGTATTTACTTGCAAGTCTTTTGATTTTATTTGCTTTTAAAAAAATTTTAAGTTTCTTGTTTCTTCTGTCCTTTAATACAAAAGATATTCTTAGTTTATGTTAATTTTCCTGACTGACATTTTTGTAAGTTTCAAAGTTTCCTGCTTGTGTTCTGAGCTGTTCTGTGTGATAACTTGGCATGTATGTTTAGTTGAATTTTATTTGAATTTTTTTTTTCAATTAGAATTCAAGCAAAAGTAACAACACAAATACTATCAAAAGAAATTTTGCTTAAATAGGAAGACATCATATTACATCATTGAATGATCATTTATTGAAATGCACTGTTTGTTTCCCAATACCTTCGCTGAGTTTCTGTTTCAATTTTTTCATCAAAGACATACAAGTATTTCAACAACTTAAATTTGCATCACATAAAATGTGCCATCTGAAATCGACTATTTCTATGCATGGCTGACACCTTCGGCACCTGACAACTTTTTAGATTTCAAGTTCTATCCAGGGTTCAGACAGACCCTGGAAAACCTGGAAAACCTGGAAAACCTGGAAATATGATAAATTTTCAGAAAAATCAGGGAAACTCAAGGAAACCCAGGGAAAATTTTTTTTTCCCAGTCTGCTCAGGGAAACTCAGGGAATTTTATTTTTTGAAGAAAGAATGGAAAAAACAGATTTAAAAGTTTTTTTTAGTTTTAAAGTGTTTATTCATATGCAGTATTTGTAGCTTTTAATTTTTACCTTAGGTTTACCATTTGATTTGTGTGCCTTTTGTTTAAAGATACATCTCTTTTGACTCTGCTTAGTTTTTATGGTTTGCTTGATACTCAGGGAAAAAATAGGGGAAAAATAGCTAAAATGAGGAATTTCTCAGGGAAAAAACCTTTGAAAATTGATTAAAATTCAGGGAAACTCAGGGAATTTTATTTTCGAAGATCTGTCTGAACCCTGTCTATCTGTTTCAATGCAAATGAACAGCATGTCTCCTAAGGGAACAAGTCAGAATATTTGGCATGAAATTTAGCATCTTTTATTGAAAAGGTTATCAAGTGGTCATTTGCTTGCACACATAGTAGACTATTTGGAGTCTTTCTTTTGGAGGGGATTGTTGGTATAGGTGGAACACAATCTTTTACACTAAGTTGCCGGTTTAATTTATTGTTCGAACAGAATCTTTGATGTGAACTAGTGGAGTAGGAAAACATGTAAGAAACATTTTTAAGGCTCAAAAGGCCGATTTCTTAAGAAATATTGAGGCTGCTTGGTAAAACTAGTTTCTTAAAAAGAAACGTGTATTGCATTGTAAAGTTGCAAATGTATCCAAGAAATTTATATACCGCCTGACATAGAAGCTTCATTTTGGTTGGAACTAAATTTGGATTTTTATAAAACCGCAAAATCTGTTAAACTTTCTTGTTAAAATTGATAGCTCCAGGGTGGGAATTTAATTTGATGAATGACATATATTTTTATGTGATAATATAGTTTTCATATTAAATTTTGTCAGTATATACATTTTTGTTGTAATTTACCTTTGCGAAAAGTTAGTTCCCCGCAAAATTTGTACTGTAGAAAAATCAATATATTGCTGATTTTAAATGTATACTTTAATAAATTTGCGAGAATAGGTTATAAATAATTTTTCGCAAATTATGTAATATACACCAAAATAAATTAGAATTAAATAAATTATTTTTAGAATTTGTGTTATAGAGACCATTCACATAGTACATACGCACTAAGGGGAAGGGAGGGGCCGTACGCACTAAGGGAGAGGGGGAAGTCCAATTTTACTCATTTTTGTGCCTATGTACTCTGTGAATGGCTCCATATGACCAGACGTTACTAATCGATAAAATCGATTATTGATTAAAATTGATAGCTAATCGATAGTTAATCAATTGATTAAATATCGATAAAAAACGATGATAAACTGCAAAGGCAGACATAGAAAATTTTTACGGTTCCCGTCTCCCGCCCGCATCACTTTTTTTTTTCGAAAAACCCTGAAAATCAGAATTCTGAACGTGTTCCTTCCAATTAGGGGTTACCGATTAGAAAAACCCAACTTTTTGCCGACAGACCGCCTGCCCGCCCGCATGTATTTTTAAGACACAAACAAAACAATTTTTCGATGTCCGCCTAAAATGATTATGAAATTAGGAAAAAGAGAGATAATTTTTTCTGATTTTTGGCACAAATATGCAAAATGGCAACGCCCAAAATGTGACGGAGCCAGATTTTTAAGGAGAGTTTTTTTGGGCAAATTTGGGCCAAAAACTGCTTAAAAATAGGGTTTTTTGGGCCTGAATGGTTTAAGTGATTTTCGTATTTGGGGAAATCCCTTTTAACCATTTTACAATATTCAACACACAAGCTTTATTTTTCCATTCTGAATTTTTGTACAATTATTGTCACTTTTTTCTTATTTTCATCTGATGTTAATCATTAGGTAGGTCCATTCAGCATGTTGCTTGTTGTGGATGTATCGAAACTATATACTTGTTGTAATATATTTTTGACTAGTCTGATATGTTCCTATGGATGTGTTTTATAAAGGTACACAAAACACATGCTATTTTCCCCTAGTAGAGCTTCTTTCAGGAAGCTGGTCGAATGTATGCTATTGTTGATACATCAGACCAGACATAACATAAAACTTAATTTTATTGGCTTTCCAAAAATGTTTTAAGTATGTTTATTCGCAAATAAGGTTGCAAGCTACCCTATTGTGATTGAAGGTAGACATTTTTTTTGCTGTCACTGGATTTTCAGGGAAAAGTTTGTTTACATATTGAGCGGCACATAAAATACAGACCAGATCGTTTATGGCGCAAAAACTGTCCTTAGCCTGTGAATGCAACCATAGTAACCTTTGTAAATAAATATACTATATACCTTTCTTAGTAACCCACATTGACGAAAAAATGAGCCATTTTTATGTCTCAATGCACTTAGATGTTGATTGTGAGAGGAAACTATTGTATTGCAAATTTGGGTTTCAATGTAATCATCGTCCTTTGTAATATTTTTAATCGTTTTAGTTAGGGTGGGAATTATCCTTAAAAACTCTTCCAATACAGCATTTGTTCCCAAATTTTTGATTGATTCAGAATCCGTTCTCCTTAGGATTGAAGTCGTTGGAAGTGATGAAAGATTTGTTAGCTCATCTTTGCAATCTTTGATAAAACATTGAATTAGATAATCTTTGTACTCTGGAAGTTTGATAAGTATCATCATTGCTTCTAAAATAAAAAATTTAAGACCTGTTACCAGACTACTCATGCCCCAATGGTCTAGTGGTATGATACTCATACTCGTTTATGATTGACCCAGGTTCGATTCCTGGTTGGGGCAAATATTTTTATGAATTAGTTTACGAGTTCCTGCTTAAAGTTAGGATATTTAAAGTTGGTATCTATTTCCATACTTATTTTTGAATAACTTTTTGTAGTTGAAGTTATTTATTGTTCATAGCCATGGAAGTATATAAATCTGGGTCGTTTTGTGTCATAAAAAAATAAATGTTTTGAAATGTACATTAAATACCTCTATGCATCCCATTAGAGATCAATTTAACAATTACTGCTTCTGTTCCACTGAGTGTCCTTATCCTTGTTGCGCCGCACTCGATAGTTTCAATAGACACCTAATGATAATGAAAGATAATTCCAGACCATTAAGTTCTTTTCAGAAAGAATATTGCATTCTATAAAAAATGGTGATTTAGAACGAAGATTTTTTGCTTTCATTTTAGTTATAACTACAATCTGTCAGTTAATATGTTGGCAGTGGAGTCAAAAGTTAGCTCTTTTCATAGTTCTGAACCCCTCCCCCCTTAAATCAATGTTATAGACTGACTCATGCCCCCTGTACCAGCTCAGAACTCCCCAACATTGATATTTGGGGGAAGGGGATCATTAGAAAGAGTTTTCTGCCACTATTTTCCTGACCGATTGTCTGAATTTTTAGAAAAAAAATTGAAAAGGAATTACCCTACCTCCGGAACCCACTTTCACATGTCGATAAACTTAACGGGTTCCAGGCGATAGAAACCAGTTCACAAGTACATCCTTGAAAATGAAGGTATCTCTGTTAATTTTTCTACAAAGTTATGTGGGTATGTTGCCGCTTACCGTTATGTCTCCAAGGGTAAACCCATCCATGCAGTAATAAGGAGTCCAGGTCACACCACCCTACATTCGACACCAAAGACCGCAAGGGCAATGAACAGCTTTGCCAAAAAGTGTTCGGTCAAGCGCAAATCTTTGTCATTTAGCCCCTCTGGTTCAAGTCAAGTTGCGGAAATCATTTTGGCTGAAGGCCTCAAAGATGAGAGGGCCGTACAAAACTTTTCCAAGCAGCGTAAGTTGGGCGGAGAGCCTGATTTGTACAATTTTGTAGTCAGTTCAAATCCTAAGTCTTTGGCCGACCTTGTGAAAACCACTTGGGACATTGAAAAAGCAGAGGCTGCCGTCAACTGGGCCGCAAAAGACCGCCTCACCATTTTGCGTGACAGACTCCGCTCGCCCGATCCTTGCGAAAGACAGGATGCTTGAACTTGGTATGCTTGTGCCCGTGAAATATTGTCGTCAAATGATATTTGCAACCTTGAATTTGCGCGAATCATGAGAAAAGCATTGAAAGATAGCCGTCGCAAAGGAACGAATGTGATGATTTGTGGCCCTACCAATTGTGGGAAATCCTTCCTCCTTGACCCTCTTGAAATTTCCTTTCATGCCTTTGTAAATCCCGCGAATAATAGATATTGCTGGGTGGGTCTTGAAGAAGCAGAAGTGGTGTACCTAAATGACTTTCGTTGGTCGCCTGAAATGATCTCGTGGAGTGACTTTCTTTTATTGCTTGAGGGTTCGACCGTCCATCTGCCTCGCCCTAGAAATGTCTTTACAACCGATCTTAGGATTGACCGCAAGAATAATGTGCCCTTCTTCTCTACAAGCAAAACACCAATTGAATTTAGAAAGTTTAACCTTCTTGACGAAGTTGAAACAAAGATGATGGATTCTCGCTGGCATGTGTTTAAAGTAACAAGAAAAATTACTAACCCTATCTACATGCCACCCTGTTCGAGATGCTTTGTGCGCCTTGTGCTATCAGGAATTTACGATGAAAATGGACACTTCAACGGGCGCTTCAATTAAACGCTCTCAACATCCTATGCTGTTCTATAGTTGATATTTGTTTTTCTTTAAAGACTTTGTGTTGAAATTTTGTTTTTGAAATGATCACGACACACACACGACACAGTCAAAATACAATCAAACCATTGTAGTCCGCAGACATTTTCACCCCAAAAGATACGACACGGCAATGTTTTTAATAATAAATATGTTATTTATTATTAAAAAAGTTGTCGTGTCGTGTGTGTCAGGTTGAATATCACCACTGAACGCAGTAAAATTTTAAAATTTTCACCGTGTCGTGTCTGTCTCGTGTTCAAAATCTCCATTCAGACCCAGCTAAACCTAAGACCTTAACCTAAGGACAAAAGTTTTATAATAAACAATGTTACCACTTTGTTTGATAACCATGCAACTTGATCACTGATGCCATCCGACGTGGCATCGTAGCAATAGTCTTGTCAATGATATCTGTTGGGTACGCCTGGAATGTTCTTTTTATACGTGCCACAAACTCTTCATAAGTCTCGTGCATGATCTTTTGGTTGAAGGCATCTTCGCTTAGCTGAGTCCGAATGTTGTGGAAAATATTTTCTATAGGATTCATGTCTGGTGACCGCGGTGGAATTGAAAACATTTCACATCCAAGCTTCTCCCACTCTTTTCGTGCAGCCTTTGAATTTTGACGCGGGTCTCCGTCTTGTAGCCACAGCTTTCCGGAAGGGCCATCTCCACGTGCCCTTTGAAATACTCCTAAAGAAATAAATAATCTTTTGAGTTAAGACATTCAGAGTTTGATTATACAAGTGAGATTATACAAGAAGGCTTTTAATCTACATGTGCTAAGAATGTGCAAGTTAGAATGTTTTTGTTTATTCATCAATTTAGAATGTTTTTGTTTATATTTGCATCAGATTTTTTAGTGTTTTCAAGTTTTTGATAGATTTTTTTTAAAGTTTCAACTTGTGTGGGTACCTGGAAAAGTTTCTTTGATGAATTGTCCAAACTTCTCGCCGGTAACAGTCCAGTCGTGCAGCTCAAGGCAGCATTGTTTGCCATGGGTAATCGCCACAAAAAAGCGCGCCATCCTTCCTCCCGAACCTTCTGTCCGTCCTTTCGTAGTGATTTGTAAGCCTTCTCCAGGTTTCCTCCAAGCTATTGAGCTTGTCGACATTGCTTCGGCATATGGATTCCCTCTGTGGGCAAAACCAACGCCGTCAAAGTAAAATGCTATGTCTTCAGTCCAAAAACTAAGCGGTTTCTTAACATTCTCTCTTGCGTAGGCGACACGTGTTATCCTGTCTTTTTTGCTCAGGAGTCCCTTCTTTCGGGACTGACGATAGCAATATCCTTTCTTCTTCAAGGTACGACGAATATCATTGACATTAAGATGCGTTAGGCCTGTCGCCTGATGAACATGCTTAGCTGTAAACAAAGCCCGCCATTTGCGCAATCTTAACAAAGTCCGAATGATACTGCGCTCTTCTCTCTGGTTTACTTTACAAGGTCTTCCTCGATTAAGTTTCCTTCTGCCAACTGCATCTCCGGTGGCAGTGGCATGTCGATAGATTGTTCGTTCTGCGTGACAGCGAAACCTTTTGATCAGCTCTGGGCACGAGATGCCACACTCCTGGTGAAGCGTCCGCAGCAAAATGGATCGGGCCAGATCAACTTTTTGATACCTCTTCTTCTTTACGGTCATTTTGTTTTTGTTTTTGTTTTTATTTGTTTTCATCTTTATTCTCTAAAGAAACAAAAGTAAATAGATGTTATATCAATTCATCTTAGTACGAAAAAGTTATATATTATATATTATATCAAGACAAGACAAACTTTCCTTTTGTTTACATTTAGGTTTAAAGCTATATCAGCAAAGTGTCGGCTAAATACACCATAGGCATCTCAAAAGTTATGAGTTTTCAAAAACATTATGATCCAAGTGAAATTTTCGCCATGTTAAGTTTTGAAATATAAAATATATTTGAAAATTGGATAAAAAGCTTTACGGCTTACGCCATCATCAGTTATCCTACAAGTAAAAAGTAAGTAACAAATTTATTGAAAAAATTGGAAAAAATTTCACTGACAATCGCTATAAACTTTCAATATTTTGGAAAACAAGGAAGGTAAATACTTTGTTCACGATAAAGGATAAAAATCCACATCCCTCCTGCAAAATTTATGTGATTGTGGAGAGAATTATATCGGGGAAACGAATCGTAATGTTGAAGTTGGATGGACTGAACATGGGAACCCCAATCATAAATCAGAACCCGCTAAACACCTACTCAACAACCCAGGTCACTCTTTTGTTTGGAAATCAATCTTCAACGCGTCAAAATTCTCAACACAAAGAAAAATCTTGGAGGCATTCTTTATTGCTACCAAAGGACCTAGTTTGAATAACCAAATAGACACTCGTAGCCTTATGCTTTTCAGAAATGGAGTTACGTGAGACTTAATGATATTTATAGCTTTTAATAATTCCCTATACTGTAATATATTTTATCGTCACTTAGATTTTTATTGCTTTTAATTACTCACATTTTTTCCAATTTTTTCAATAAATTTGTTAGTTACTTTTTACTTGTATGATAACTGATGATGGCGTAAGCCGAAAAGCTTTTTATCCAATTTTCAAATATATTTTATATTTCACATTATGATCCGTTTCCACGGTTTGTTCTGATTATGTAAACTGCCCGCCAATGCTCCGTAGACTTTTTAAACTGTAAAACCATACCTCACAACAAGCCATGTTTGATTTTTTGTTTGTTTACATGTTTGTTTTTATCAAAGTTGTATATCCTGAAAACCATAATGTGCCGGCCACTTTTCATAAGAGATAATCTTTTGAGTCTGAATTCAAAAAAGTTTTCTATTTCTTTTTCAAAAAATATTCTAAGTCCAAAATCCTCTCAGACAATCTGTCAGTTAATATGTTGGCAGTGGAGTCAAAAGTTCTTTTCATAGTTCTGAACCCCTCCCCCCTTAAATCAATGTTATAGACTGACTCATGCCCCCTGTACCAGCTCAGAACTCCCCAACATTGATATTTGGGGGAAGGGGATCATTAGAAAGAGTTTTCTGCAACTATTTTCCTGACCGATTGTAGAACAGTGCTCACATCACTGGATAACGACCGCCTTAAATCTGATGAAGAATTCATCGGTTTAGACAATGATCCACTTCGACACTCTCGTTTGCGTGATTTAACTTGAAAATATGGATATTGAAACTAATTACTTAGGTATCAAGGCCTGTTTCCATCGATCGGGCGAGCGTGTACGCTAGGGCAAAATTCTTAAAATGTATTTAGGTGCTAACTCTGCGCTTGATTTCCATCAAAATGGAGATGGACTCATACACAATTTGTATATATATTTTTTTTTTTTCAAATCACTTTCATCACCAGGTTATGGTATATATTTATATATTTTTGCTTATTCAATAGTGTTTCTATTTCTTTATTGGTTGAAAAATTACCATTTGAGATGTGCGCTCAAAAAAGTTGAAAAATTTTCAGCGTCGTGCAATTTTGAAACTTTGCCCTAGCGTGCACGCTCGCGGATGGGCTAGAATCAAATCTTTACCCTTCTTCAGGCAAGAAGAAGTGAAGCTTTAGGACGAGACTGATAGGATTTAGTGATTTTTTTTTTGAGTGGTATAGTTTTTGAAAGCTAAGGGAATTCCAGTTTCTGTCTGTGATTTATATCTGATACTATAAAATAGATTGTTGAATTGCGAAATTAAGTCCTCACAAAAATTTATCCCTTATCCCCTGGAAAGAAAACTGCAAAAATCAGAACAAAGCAATTTTTTCAAATAAAATGTAAAATATCTTATGACAAAACCAAATATAGTTTTTTTCGTGCAACAAATGAAAATATCAATGAAATGGAAAAGCTAAGTACAAAGACAAAAAAATTTCAACGTTAAAATGTAAATTTATTTTTTTTGTGGTAAAAAACATCCTCAATAAATGAAAAATAAAAAGATGTTGTTTTTCGTTTGAAAATAAACGTCCAACACTCAATGATGTGAAAAATCAATATAAAGGAATCTTTTAGTTTTTGGTCCTATAAATAATGGTTCTTATAAACAAAATAAAAATCTAAACCTTAAAATATATACACTTAAAATATGGTTTCGTTTTGAAATAAACAAAAAAAAAAGAATCTTATATGCTAAGTCAAAAATGTTTTAAGAAATCCTAAATCTGTTTTAACAATATCAAAACTAAAAAGAACAGTATCTTAAATTTCTTCTCTACAAAATTTCAGATTGATTTCCGACAAAACTGTCTTGGATGATTTTTTATATATCCGGATTCTATTGCTTAATAAAGTAAAAAGAAAATCTACAAGATGGGTATCCTAATGACAACAAATGTAAATAAAAAAGTTTAAAAGTTCACAAGAAGACAATCAGGTCAAAATACACCAAGTCAAAATTATTTGATACAAAATGTCTAAGCTTCAGTGTATATAGCTTTAGCCACCATTTTATTATTTACTTTGATCTTGAAATTCTTCATGGAGAGAGTTTTCTTTTTGATATCAAGCTCTCCAGGCAGCTCATCAAACAATGTTACCATGACTTCTTCAAAGATAGTTACTGTAATTTCTTCGCCATTAACAAGCAAAACGTCAACTGTAGCCACATGAGTTTCCTTGGAGGTATCTCTCATAAATTGAATTGAGACTTCTCTCTTACAATTGGAACATGAACACATGCCAAACTGGGGGTCGATTGCGAGTTTTCTCTTGCATTTTCTACATGGAAAAAACGATTCTAAGTGGATCGCTGCAACCTGGTTACATGACATAGTCGTCCACATGTTTCGACTGTTTTTGTAGCGCGCCGCTGAACACCTTCTATAAGTTTTTTGTGTTTTTTCAGTTTCGGTGACCAAATGACTTGGGCATATTCTAGGTTAGGATAGGATATTCAGCAATCGATCTACTCGTTGCCTTTCATCAGCTTTATTGTAGGGCTTATTTTTGACTTCGCCACAAAACTTAAATTTGCCAAACATCGATAAGACAAGTCCCTGATCATCTATATCAGCCACAGGAACTCTGTCAGCATCATTCAACTGAAACGACATCACTTCATCATAGACCAACACTTCTGAGTAATTGTTAAAGAATAATATATCAGCCCCAGGTTTCAGTTTTTTTAATGTAACTGCCTCATGATTATGGAATCGGTTTACAAAATCTTGACGAACTCTTCTTAGTTGTCGGTGATTTGACACCATAACTCGACAAAAATCAACTTTTGATGTCTTGATATGGACGGTGAAGTATTCTCGTGTGTTTGATTGATTCACCTTTATTGGAGTCACACATCCAACATAGCCGACTACATCTAAAGAGATAAGAGAATTCTACACATGCAAGATGAAAAAGACAAAACCAGTCTAAGATGTTCGAATTTGATGTTAATTGTAATTTCTGTGCAGCACAGACTTCTAATCCATCAACTTAAATTACATTAACAATAAATCAAAATCTTAGTAACGCTGATATAAAATTATTCCTCACTCCAAAGCTTGTGGACACAAAATCGTTTACTGCATAAAAACAGAACCTTTGTTTAGAACACAAATAGAAAATCATATAGACTAAACAAACCTTTTGTATCTGATATTGTATCACTTGCGGGGAGTGATTTCTTGGGACGAAATAATTTCGTAGGAGTCTTTCCTGAACTGGTTGACGGTCTTTTCATGCCTGGCGAATCAAAGGAATCTGCTGAAAGAAAATTTCTTAAGATTAAATTTATAATTCCAGTAAAGTTATTTTTCACTAAATCTGAGTTCTCTTCATAATCACACCTTTAAGAGAATTGATTTTACTGATAATAGGATGTCATTTCACATCTTCACTCAAAATTGTGTGTAAAAAACAAAAACGAACAGACAAAAAAATCAAGAGATAAATCTTAAATGCTTCTGTAATTTCTGCTGAATTTATAAATTCCAACAGAAATTTGAATAATTGTAAGTTTCAAGCAAAACAATAATCCTTACCGGACTTCAATGGTGTGTTTTTCTTTGGTGTTTGCTTGGAGTTATCAGTTTTTGGACCAATGTTTTCTAGAGAAAAAATAAATTTGTATTAAAATTCACACATTATGTTGACTCGTGTCAGATATTCTAGCCAGTTCTTGACAGCCTTTTCTATATTTTTTGAGTCTTTAAAAACTTTCAATCTTTGAGACTCAGCCAGTGTTTTTTTTAGATCTGAGGTCTTAAAAAAGGTACCTTACTGGAAGCCTTCTTGGCCTAAGTTACTTAAAAGTACCCTGAAAGAAAATAAGTAAAAGCACAATCAAACGTAAGAAAAAATTACCTTTATGTTCTGCCTTTGCTTGTTTACTTTTTTTGGTGGCTTCATGTGCCACTTCACTTTCAAAGTTTCATCACTTTTGGTTGCTTTTGATGCTCTATCACTTTCGGTGGCTTTTGTTGCTTTATCATCTTTATTGGTGGTTGTACAAGCTTGTCTTGAACGTCCCATCATGAATCAGAACTAAGTGAAAATTTTAAAGTTAATATTTACATTTATTTACAGATATTACTTACAGATTCGATTTCAATTTTATTAGAAAAACTTATTCAGAAAGCTTTTTCAGACGCTCCTCTTCTTTTTTTTCGCTTTTGAATGTACGGTTTATCTTTAAGAGAAGATAGTCGTTCAAAAGACATTGGCTTAATCATCAGGCTACATATATTTCTTGCTCTTGAAAGGGCTACATAACTTAACCCTGGAGTTCTCTCAGTCTTTCCAAGGTCAATCCAAACTTGTTCAAGAGTCAGCCCTTGAGATTTGTGGATTGTCATTGCCCATGCTAGTCTTAAAGGGAACTGAGTTCTTTCAAAATTAACACCAAGTGACTCCGAAGAGGAAGAGCATGGTGGTATAGGAACAACTCTTGGTTTTTCAGGTAAATAAGAACAAGCCCACCCATATCATCATTTGAACACTTATTTGCTTTTTTGTTACTATGTAACGCAGTGATCGTTGCTATGGGATTCCCTAATAGCTTCAATGCATTAAAATTATTTTCACTAACATCTTTAATACTGTGAGAAAGTTTGATTGCTTTTGGAAGATCTGTTTTTAACTTTTCCGTAACTGATCTTTCCAACAAAAATTTCCAATCAGAAAGGGTGACAGTGCCATTTCTTACATTTTCTCATAGGGTGCGAAATCTAACTTGACTTCCCCTGACCCTCTAGCTATCTGACTTGTATGAAGTTCAATTACTGGGAGAAACTGATTATAAACAAAATATCCTTCTATTTCTAACTGTGTGTTAACAGATTCATTAAACAAAGCATACTCCTTCACAGGTGGGAGTTGCCCTAGATCACCTACCAAAATTATATTAACACCACCAAATGGTATATCAAACTTTCCTTTAGCTTGTTTCAGCCTTCTATTGATCCATGTCCGATCACTGAAAATTAATCAATAATAAGGTAAGATAAGTCTTTCATGTTTTCTTGCAATTCTGAAAGAGCAGACCCCTCTAAATCAGCATTTCGTTTGCCCTTAATTGGCAGTTTGAGTAACCAATGCAGTGTTTTTCCACCTATGTTGAAGGCAGCAATTCCAAACATTGCACAAACCAAACATTTAGACTGCAAAAGATTTCGTAAACGTTCAATGAGAAAACTTTTTCCACTACCTGCTTTGCGTGTAAGAATAAGAAGTAAGTGGTCTGGATCATTAGCTCGTAAATGATTTTTTACCGAGTCGAAAGCTTTCCTCTGTTCAATATTTAACTTGTTTACTAAATTCAATTCAGCTTCAGCATCATTGTACCTCTCTGTAGTATGAAGATGTGACTTTTAAGTGTTAATCCAGCTGTGTATTTCAAAACGATTATCAGGAGAAAATTCTGAGCATTGGTTAACCCAGTGAGTTATATTTTCTGTGCTGACTGATTCCTGAGACTCTTCAACGCTGTTGTGTGTGTTTACCAAGTCTGCTAAATACATCCATTCTTCTCTATTAGGTGTTTCTGTTTCGTCTTCTGACCCAGAGGATTCATCATCAGAAATGTACTGTTCAACAATTTACTGTTCAACAATTTCAAGTTCATGAATGTGGTTTGGTAGCAATAAAACTGATTCTGGTGTCTGCAAAAATGCCTGCCAGTGATTTATAAACTCATTGTCATTCTCTGTTGTTGCATTATTCCAAGCTGATGCGATATCACCTCCCCATGGTTTGAATTTCAAAAGGTTGTACTTGCAATATTTGCTGAAATGTACCCCTTTAGGCGAAGACGGGTAGTTTGGATATGTTCTTACTACAACAACTTCTTTCCTTTTGCAAAGAATATCTTTTTTAAAAAAATACTTAGATACAAATGTAATAAAATTTGTGTTTAATACTTGAGGGTCAGATGAAAATTCTCGTCTTTTTGCATATATATCAAGAAGGGATGGTTTCATGGAGATACTTTCATCTTCTGTTTCAACTTTTCTGGAACCGTGACGTCGATATGACTTCAAATGTAGAACTGCACAACAAACTTCCTGTATACTCATGTCTCTCAAACCTACTGAACGCATCATTAACTTCTTAATCATAGATACTGAATTAAAGTTTTCAGCACTCACTTTACTTGAGACGCATGAGAATGTATCTTGAACAACGAAACTCAACTTTTTCTGGTTTTGAGGTATATTTAGTGAGATACTGCACGCACGAGTGATAATCTATGACTACACTGATATCTGTGTTTGCACGCCAACATCGTAACTGTGTTCTTTGATGTCGATTGACTCTTGGATCATTTCTGGCATATACTACCTCAGCTTTGTATTTCAACGAACCATCTTTAGTATTTACTTTTGAAAATTTCAAATGTGTTTTCTCACAAGTGTCAAAAGGAAAATCAAAACTGCAAGTAGTTTTACCATATGTCTTTGTATGTTGTTGACTAAATCTGAATAATCATTGTCGAGATTTTCAATATCCTCAAATTTTGATTTGCATGGATGAATTTTTGGCTTTGTCCACTCATCTGTATCAACAGGGTTTATAGCGGTCAATATTTTGTCTACGTATGCACAAACTTCTCTTTCAGCTATAAGACCTTCATCTACAAGTTCTCTCAACTTTTGCCTCTCATTTTCACTTTCAAAGGAACTCTGTCTTAACTTGACCTGAGATAAGTAACCTCTCAATGCTATTTTGAGTCAAATCAACTAAACCTGGATCATCATCCAGTTTGGCTAAGCCATGGCAATGAATGGACCCTCTTGAAGCATACTCATAACGAAACCAGTGCCACTGTGCTTTAAGGTAATTGTAAAGCCAATGTTTAACAAATTTTTCAGTGCGTTCAGTAAAATACCAATCAACTATATGAGGGTTTTCAACTATTGCATTCCGTATTTGTTTGTCTGAGGCAGTTTTCTCATCAAGAGATAAAAGTCTTAAAAAATCATTCCAATGAAATTCAGCCATTGAAAGGGTAAAAAAAATTGTTGGGACCCCAACCTGCTTTACTGTTGCTATTAAATCCTGTCGTTTTTTATTCCAATAGGCAAAAGAGCGTGTGATTTCTTTAGAGTAATAAAAAATTTTATTTATTAGCTGTCTTCCAAGAGCCTCAGAATGAACCATATTCTGGAATTCTTCGCATGTAAAATCAGATTCCCCTGGATTTCTCTTAACTTACAAATTACCTTTGCTTAAAATTCTTCTTCTGTACAACATGTTGTATGCCTAGTATATGAAGCGTGGATGTGATGCGAACCTATAGTACCACTTATCATTTACCATTTCTGCAAACTTAAGAAGATGTTTGATTTTTGCAACAAATGAATCAAGATCGTTTTGTTGAATATTCCTAAATAAAGCTGATTAGTTGGATCTCCTTTTCCATCTGGAAATAGAGTAGGAAATGCCATAGTTGCAAGAAATTCAGTACGAAACTCATATATTGGATCATCGCCAACAATGTTTAACTCTGCAGTTTCAGAAAATTTTTGAACTAATTCTTTTTGTGTCTTTGAGTTTGTTTGTATTGGTATAAATGAAGAGATTTACAAACACGAAAGTCCTTAGAATTTACAGTCCCATTTTTGTGAATCTTTATCAATGGCAAATCTGATGGCAGTTGAGGTAGAATATCAGCCACTTTTTGAACATCACAAGGAAAGGTTCATCACATGTCCTTTGTAGGCTCGTTGGCCTCCTTTTGGCTTACAATAAACATTCATAATTGGTAGAACTCTAGCTATAAGCATCTCTTCCACTTGGGTCAAGCCTTTCAATTCATCTGGTAACGGTGATGGTACCATATCATTTTCAACGCTGAAGCGTTTAATATTGTCCTTGTCGCGGCTGCACCTATTACACATTGAGCCTTTTATATTCGCCCATACTTCCTTGCAAATATTGCACTGCCTAAACTCAATTTTGTACAAATCTTTGAAAAAGCTGGTTATCATTTCATTTCCCTCGTTGGTCAAATCCTTTCCATCTTTGGTAATTTCCCCAGTGTTCACAAACTTACTTTCATTAGAACATTTGGTTTCAACATTCTTTTTGGGTCGACTAGTGCTTTGAGTGTTGGTTGAAATGTTAATTTTACTTCTCGGATTGAGCAACTGCTTTGATTTTTTTTTGTTCAGATACTAAAACTGAATGATTATGATCTAACTTCACTGCTGATATTGCATTATTTATTTTATTAGCATCTTTCTGCTGAACAGTGAAATCTATGGCTGAATCTTGACAAGTTTTATTATTATTAATAATAAATTTACTTTGACTACTGAACAAATGATCAAAATGGGTATTTGTTGTTGCTGTTGATACCTCATGTAACTCTGTATAACTATGATCACAATGAGTATTAGCTGTTGCTGTTGGTATCTCCTGTACGTAACAACAAAAGAACCAACCTTGAGAATACATATGTTTCACGCTTTCAAAAGAATTAAAAACAGTAACTTTTCCTAGCAGATCATCAATGTAGAGCCAGTCTAAATCTTTCCTCACTGCAATTGAAAAGTGGCCTCCTGGATTTCTTACAACTGACCTTAGCTTGTAAGTTACAATTTCTACTTGAATCTGATGGTGTATTTGCGAAGCGAATGTACATGAGCGAAGCAGTTTTGCTATCGTGTGTGCGTACCTTTAATTTTCCATTCCTCTCAACTCTCTATAAGGCAGGAGATGGGAAAAACGTTTCGAATCTCCGAGTTGCGCGATACGAAAATATGAAGGAGATAAAATACTAATAATATTCCGGGAAACGATAACTCGAATTATCTCCGTCATAGAAAATTTGTCGTATACAAATTTAGTGAGTCCGTGTATGACTACATGACTCGAAATTCTCGTATTTCCTCAGGTCGCTCCGCTTTCGCCGCTAAATGCTCATTTTGCCCCAAGAGAACTCTTCTTATTGGTTAGTTTTCCCGCGCTACCATGTTTTATGATTGGCGACAGAAATATCTTTACACTGATTGGTCCTGCAGAGTCGTTGTTATGGTTTCTATTTATCATCAAAATGGTTCATTTCATTCTCTCCGAATCTGGCTGCTGAATTGCAATTCTGAGAAACTGCTTGGCTGTTTTTTTGGATTTTCATTGAGTCGTTTACATCATTATTATAAAAGTTTAAACCGTTTTTAAAACTGGTTTGATTAAACTGGTTTTCTTGGCTTCTATCTTTAATTGCCATCGTTTTTCGTTGACCATTGGTTTGGTTTGGACTTTCAATCAAATCGACATCAAACAAACACAAAGCCTGCCCTGCTGCTATTGTTTATTTTTTGGTCAACTGGTGGTTGATGGTCTTATTTTCAAATCAGGGAAGTAAATTTTTTAATTGTGTGTGTGCTACACAATACTATTAGTTTTAATATTTGTTCTTGATCTTGGAATGATTGAATTTCTTTTTTCAAATCTGATTTCTGCACCATTTCTCATTTTAGATTCACCACGACCACAATCAGCTAATTCGACAACTAAATGTAATAAACCTTTTTTCTTGTCATCCTTTTATCCTGCTAAAGAGTGCATTATTGACAGTTCTTATTCTAAGTGAATATTATCCAGATAATTGCACGACAGAAATTAACTCAGTTTACTTCCTTTGTTTAGTTATCGAGCAAGAATGTCTTTACCAGGAAATCGTGGTTTAGTTTAAAGTGCTTCACATCATTATATCACTTATGAAGATTTGCTAATTATTTGTAGTAGAAACTCTAGAAGTCTAATCTGATGTATCAGACTATCAGGGTATTTCGAGAAGTTATTTTAATAATGGAAAACTATTTTAGCTTTTAGTGATTTTTCATTCTCATTAAATATTTCAAGTGCTATCTATATCGAGTCTAAATCAAGTTTTACAATTGACCAAATAGTCAGACCCCTTACCCGCAGCTTGATTTATTATACTACTTTTTATCATTGTTTTGTTTGATCATTAATTTTAGTTAACTAAAATTTATTTATTGTGAATATGTACCAACGAAATATCATACCATCTCCCTGCATATCGTTGACATTTAGTTATCCTAGTTTTTATCAAAAACGAATAAGTAATACCACCCTTAACTACTGTTTTTGCAAGTATTTGTATGGTATATTTTATCCATAAACTCTCAAATGTCTACTCTGGAGTTACCTTCGAAACTTTCATTAAAGATCATTATCGTTTTTATTATTAAACTCCTTGATAACCCGGGGGGAGGGGGGCTTGGGAAAAAAGCGTACGGGGATGTGCTGCTGGTACCTTTTTTCATCCCACCAGTCCCACGTAGGGTCGCAAAACACCAATATAGAAGATCATCGTAACCCTCGTATGTTTTTTTGAAAAAATTTGCGAGTTTTAGTTCCATGTTTTTTAGTTCAGGTTTACCCATCCCCCGGTAAAATAGCGAAAAAAGTGGACAAAACCATGGTTTGAGTCTCAGGTTGTTTAAACTAAGTTTTTTTTGTTTCTAAAGGGTGCCCTAAATGGATGACAGATCGGGTCAATTTTTTTTCTAAAAAACGAGTCCCACGTAGGATCCATTTTCCGAACTTCAGCGGCACACCCCTATCGGTCGGTGCGGTAAGGGGGGTGATAACAATGCCATAATAATTGTCTTTTATCATTTCAGTACCTAACAAGAATTTCAATAATTCAAAAAATGGAAACTCGCACCATTGACCCGGCTGTAAACAGTCTAATGAATCAAATGCAAGATTTGATAAACTATGGTAAAGACATATAATTTTTTTAAACTTGGTTTCAAAAGTTTTCCAAAGTTGCTACTAATTACATCTTTATCCAAACTTAAAGAAGGTTTATTCTGGGAGTAACTGGCTTATTCTATATTCCTCTTCTTTTTCATCCTTTAGCTAGTGAACAGCTCAACAACATTCAGAAGAACCATTATAGTTTTGGTAGGTATATCTTGACCATTTATTTCATTTAAAATGTACTAATTTTTACATCTGACTAAGAGATTTTTCCAACTAACATTTCATTTTGACCACACTAACAGCTATTATGTCCTGAGAAGCGTTCTCTTATTAACTGCTTTTGTGTACATAATCAATACTATTTTTCTTTCAGATGGTGCTTCTAAGTCGTTGGACAATATTCCTGTTGGTGTCCCGATTAGCCAAGTCAGTAAGTAAATGAATAATGGTAATTTCCAACATTAACACACTACCCTGTTTGTCTTGAACCTCGACCAAATCGATTTAATGCTAATTCCAAATTGGTATAATACTAAAACTTTTTTTGAGTTTTATAGGATATCAAATCTTTAAAAAGGTAATTACACCGGTGGTGAGAGGGGTTTCATTTAAAAACAACCGTATGTGACGCCCTTAAAATCTGAACCTAACAGTGCAGAAAAGAATTCGTAAACTTTAAGTAAGTTTTGATAAAAAGTCGACGCTTACGGTGCATTTTTATTCATTTCAAATTAAAAACGTCTTTCTCACTTTTTCCAAGTGAACTTTTTCTCATTTCGACCCTTACAGGGCACTTTGAGAAGCCCCCTCCACCCTAGTAATTACTCTATTGAATAAAAGAAGGTCTAACTATACTATATTTTATTTTCAGCATTTGCACGTCAGCTGTTTTTGCACAGAGCCAGCACAATTCCGAACGCTGACTATTCTGATGCTGCTTTGGGGTTTTGGATCAAACATGATGGCATCGTTCCGCCCAGGGAAAGATGTAAAGAAGGGGAGAATGTAAGCGGAAGGGGAAGTGGTGGCCGAAGAGGTGGTCGTGTTGGTCGTGGCGGTGGACGGGTGGGTGGCGAGGAAGAACCGCGCCGCAGAGGTCGATCTCCCTCAAGAAGATCTCCCTCGAGAAGAGCTCGATCGCGGTCTCGTCGGAGAACTTGCACACCGTGCAGCCGCCATAGACGACGATGCAGCCATTAATTTTGTTTTATTTCATTTTATTTTTTTACTTGTTTTTTGAAAAAGTTAATGCAGAGCTATTTTAATACAATAATGATCGACTGGTGAGGACTGTGTTAAGAAATATCGCCCGAGGTCAAGTAAAGACCGATAAGATATGGTTTCTTTAACGATATGGAGATTTGAGATAAAGTTACTTGATTGAATTTAGACAATTTTCTTGATAAAGTGATCATTATCTTGACCAAAGATACTAAATCACTTCTTTTTGCTAGTATACCAGATATTTTATAATACCATCATTTCACGCATTACAATAATGTTGCATTAATTTTTTTATTAAGTTCAACTCGTTCCTGTATACACATTTTATACGATTTTATCATTTATTTATGATTATTTATACATAAGTATTTATTTATATATTATTTCAAATATAGAAAATTAAACATAAAAAGCCCAAATTGTGTGGATTTTTGTGTATTTCACATATCCATTAACCTACTCTTAGGTGCCAAATAAACGGGGGGGGGGGGTTGGAAAATTTTTTAATTAAATAAACGGGGGATCTAATTACCAGGGGGGTTGGAAAATGGACCTTTAAAGACCCTAGGGTCAAAATAGACTAAATTTAGGCTTTTTAGAGTAAAACAAGGAATTTTCCTTTTTGTAGCTGGGAATTTTTTCAAAAATTCATAGTCCTAATAAGGTCCGGGAGGGAGGGTTGGAAAAAAATCGAAAAATTAACAAGCGGCTGGGCCCGTTTATTTGGCACCTAAGAGTAAGGGAACTTATTTTGGCGGGAACTAATTTTGACGAGCGTCAAAAATCCTGAAAACTTTAAATTTAGGCGAGAACTTATTTTGCCGATTGATGAATTTTTTAAATTTTGGCGAATGACAGCTCAAGAAGTGACTTTGGCAAAATACCAAAAAATTTTGGTGAGAACTTATTTTATCGAGTGAGCTAACTTTATAATAAGTTTACGTTAATTAAAGAATAGAAATAGAAACAAAATATTTAATTTTGGCGGGAACTAATTCGCCAAAATTAGTTCCCGCCAAAATATGTCCCCTTAAGGTAGGATATTTTTCATCTTCTCATCGCAATAATAAACACTATTAAACTTTGGCTCCGCTTTTGTCACGCTTACGGTTTTTTGATTTATTATGGTTTTATGATTTTTATGGTAGAATGAAAATGTTCTTAAAATGCCTCTTCCGTTGAAAGGGTGGTTTACAAAAAATTTATGATGAACCTCATATATACATGAGTGGGAAATGAACAGATTAAGGAAATCCCTTTTAATTGTCCATTTTTGTTAATTCTGTGATTTAGAGTATTTGCTTGCAACTTGCGAATCGAGGAGGCTCTGGAACGCTTCGCAACTTTTATACATATACGGCTTGTTTAACTATATTCATTAGATTTGGGGCTAATTCAACAAATAATACCAGAGGAGGTATTGCAAAAAAGTGATCAGTGACATTAATAGATCGCTGGCATTGTTGGCATGTAACACGCTGGACAAAAAGGTTTTGTTGCAGTAGAATATCAGGCCAATTGTTTATTATGTCAACGTTTAAGTCTGCCCCATTAGAGAGATACTGAAGAAAAGTAGACACTTCACCATGACACCTGGATTGACAGATAATGCAAAACTCATTAAATTCGTACCGCGTCATAAAAATAGCTTTCTCAATATCTGACTCAAATGAAAATACATTTTCTTGAAAAATTTCTGAAAATTGGGCATCGCAATCTCTTGGATAGAACGAAGGGCAATGTCTTAAAACATAGTTCCAAACTGGATTTCTCACATGAATTGAAAGAACCTCAAACAAAAAGGGAAAATTACTATGCTGATACTGAAGACGTAATGTCTCATATTCATCACAGGCTTCTAGCAGAACCTTAACAAAGGAGCTTAAGGTACCCCTTTCAAGAGCAAGCTGTTGTATAGTAAAAAAGACAGAATAATAGAACATTTCAATAAACGAATCTACACGGCGGGAATTTTTGCGCGGAAATATTAGCAATGATTTTTTTGCGGCGCACGCAGCTTTAAGCGCTTTGTCATCAGTTTTGAGTGCTGGTCTAGCCTATTTGCCTTTTATTTTTCCTTCTGAGAAAGGGTCATATTGATTTTTCTACAAAGTATTGCTCCTTTGAGGCTTAATCAATCATGCTAATGAATTTTTTTCTCTGGAAACTATATGATTTTTAGAGAGAGAATACGTTAATTAAGATTTCTGTAATTTTCTTTTTTTAGATTTCAACTTCTAAGTTTGGAAACAAGCCATAAAACAGCGGCTATTTTTTACTAAAGAATCGGTCTTCTTTAGTAAATATATTACCAATTCCTTCAATTTTTACTTTTATTTTATCATCTCATCTCTGCCAACCCAAGTTTTATTTCAACGTCAAGAAATGTGTTTTTATTATTACTCTGTTATAGCCAGTAAAATTAAAATTAAAAAAGTATATAATGCCTGGTTCTCATCCGTCATATGATCGATTGGCGCTGAAAGAAGTTAAAGTTTACGAAATTATAACGTGGAAGTGGGTGGAGATTTTGAAAGCTGTTAAGCGCAGAATCATTTTTAAGCAGAAGTTTAAAGATCCTTGGATCATAAAAATTACAGAATCAATTCATCGTTCAGTTTTTATACCGTGTTTCCAAGCAATCCGTGATCACGTCGTGCACTTTGATTTCAGTTTTAATGTAAAACGCAATAGACAAGGACATGGTGAGTTTTATACTCTTGTTTTCAAACATTTTGGGGAGTTGCATTTTCATTTGTCCAAATTATCAGGGCAGACAAAAGGTGAAGTATTGAAATGCCTAAAAAAGGATGGTTCGCACGAAAGAAAAGCATCTGTGGTGGTTTCTCCTGAACGACCGGCAACAATAACGTACAACGTTAAAAAAGCCAGAATGACTGTTGAACTCTCTTATGATATTACAAACCGATATGGAAATGTTTGTAGCCATTGAATAACTTTGATTGAATCTTTTTTTTGTAAATAATTTTTTTTTTCTTTTTATAGCTTACTAGTTATGCCGAAGCGAAAAGGTAGCAGAGAACTCGTTAAAAAGCAAGGTCTTCTTGGTAAGTTCCAGGCAAACAAAAAGACTATTACTACAATGGAGGAAAGAATAAAAGAGCAGGTTTCTCTTATAGAACAACTTCAAGAAAAAGTCGAATATAATGACAGAAAATTGTGTGATCTTGAGAATCAGTTGAATAAACAACAAGAAATAATATCTGCAAAACGTGCAGAGTTAGAAAATTCTAAGAATAGTATTACCACAATCCAAAATGAAAACAACAAGAAATACAGCATTCAGATAACTTCTCGCACCTCAAAGAAAAGACGCGCCAATCCGTCATCAGAAAAATTTGAATTTAAAAGCGAAGTGTGTTCGGAGGAATGAAACCTTCCAAATTTGTCAAAAAGTTCATGGAGGTACTGATTTAGATAATAAACCAACTCTTTTTGGAATGGTAGATACCCTCACAGCCAAGTTTAAATCGAAAGAGGTTTCTGATACTTTACTCTCATCAAAACAGTCGTTGACAAAATGTTTGAAAGAATTACAAATTAAAAGTTGGAGTGACGCTTATTCCAATTCTGAGGAAAACAGGTTGCGTTCATTAAACGTATATTACAGCCACGACGTTATGGGAAAGAGGAAATATTCCAATGTCAGGAAAGCTAATAACAGAGCAAAGTTTGAGGGACAAAGTATTCCAAATTTCATTCCATACAAGAACCTTGCTAAGGAAATCGAAAGTGTTGATATAGGTATAACAAATGATGCAAATAATTTATTGCCTGGGGGCAAGAAGTTGACGGAGTCTACAGAGAGCCTGCGTCTTTTATCAAGCGTTTGGCAAAGTTTTATCTTAATCGTAATAAAGAACGTTCGGACAAATTGAAAGAGTTTCCAAACCTTCCAAAGAAGGACAATGACTCTTTTATGTTTGCAATAGCTTTTGGGGGAGATGGGGCACCGGGCTACGGTACCTCTGTTTTGGTATCCTTCTTGAATGTAGGCCAACGCATAGCAAGCAGCTCAGAAAACTTTCTTTTGTTCGGAGCAGATGTTGACGAAAGCTCTGATGTTGTAGGGGCATTTATTAAAAAGCTTACCGCTGATATTAAAGATCTTGAGAGTAAAGTATTTGAAATCGAAGAACACAAAGTTGAGTTTTGTGTTGGCGAAGTTCCCAGTGACATGAAAATGCTCGCACATCTTGCTGGAGAATTGAGTAATGGCTCAACTTATTTTTCAACATTTGCAAATGTCTCCTCTCATGAATCAAATGACTTTACAAAGAAATTCAGTACCTCCGACAAAAAAGCTGATTGGAAACCATGGGATTTTAATACAAGGATTAAGCATGCGGAAGATGTTGCTAAATTCAAAGACACTTTAAAATCTACAAACGCAAAATCAACCAAACGAAACAAAGTTACCGAACACATAAGCAAAACCTTATCCAGTCGTCAAGAATTTAAACCCTTAATTGGGTCTTACGTTGAAAAAGCAAAAGCAGAGCCACTTCATTTAAAAAATAACATTGTTAAAGAACAATTCATGAAACTTTTTAAAATCTGCACCTCTGAATCTAAGTTGAATGGAATAAGTTCATTTAAAGATATTCCATCTGCAACACTTTTTGTCAAATTTGTAAATTTCATTCACGACGAGATGAACTCTAATTTTCTTTCCAAAAAAATTAAAAGGTGGTTCAATGACTTGTCCAAAGTAAAGGAAAAAGATTTTTCATTTCGGTTTCGAGGTAAAGAGAGTAATTCATTTTTGAAACATTTTCCTCAATTAATTTTTTTTATTATGAGCCAAGTTACAAAGCAGTCGATAAAAACTCGTCTTCTTGAAATTCACCGACAATGCATTGCTTTGAGAAAGTTGTTATCATACAGTGTTCGCATAATCAATTTCAACGAAACTCAATCAAAAGAAATGTTTGATTTAGGAAATGAACTGTTTAAAACTTGCTGTCTCTTTGAACAAAATGTCACGCCAAGTCTTTGGACTTTATGCAATGCCGCTCCTGAACACGCAAAACTATGCCTCGAAAAGTACGGTTTTGGATTAGGGTGCAATACTATGGAAGGCAGGGAACAAAAGCATCAAGCCATAGAAAGATATGCCAATAACACTACATTCCAAAATAGATGGCCTGGTATTTTCAGACATGAATTTATTCATCTAATTCATTTGAGAGAAAATGGATTTGATGATTTGCATTATACAAGACGGCAAAACGAATACATACCAAAGATTGATGAAAAACTTGATTGTGTGACATGTTGTTTGCCATTAAAAATGGGATCATGTTTTCTTTGCTCTCATCCACTAATGAATAAAGTTGACAACATTTTGGCCAAACACTGATTATTATTTTATTATTTTGCAACCATTTTAGTATTTTGTTTGGAACATCTTTACTCTAAAAACATGATTGATTTCTTATATTTTCAATCTTTTCGCTTCGGTATCTATAAAAAATTTTATTTTGTTTGCGCTAACATTTATTTCTAAGCGTATTTTAGTATTTTTTTGGAACATCTTTACTCTAAAAGCATGAAATCAACTAATTATGGGTTTTGAAAATCTGAAGATGATGGGTGCTCGAAAGATATGCTTTTACGTTATTTTCTAATGAAAGATTTTATGTGTGTCTGATTTTTCATTTGTTTTTTTGTCGCGAACATATTTTTAATTATCCAAATAAAATCCGATACATTTTGGGAACGTGCCAAACAATTACCGAAAGCAGTTGTTTATTTTAGCTAGGGTTTTTTTTGTTTATTATTTCCAAAATTTCTTATGTTCGAAGAGTCACTTCAAAAAATTTCTCATTCAAAGATCCTGAAAGATCAAATATTTACGACAAAAAGGATTTTATTTATTTTCCTTGTTATATAGATTTTAGACTTTACGACAAAACATTTAATGTATATAGTTCCAGATTTTTAGACTTTACTATAAGAGTATTTTTATTGAGAAAGTTTCAGATTTTTACACTTTTACGACAACCACACCGTTTTGATGTACATAGTTTCAGATTTTTAGACTTTATTTAAAAAAAAATTCTTTCTCGGAACACTGCAACTTAAATTTTTATTATTACTGACTCTAACATAGTTTTCGAATGTCGTGCTGCTGACATCTGGAAAAAATATTTGCGGAACGTGCGTTTGAGCTATCCAATCAAGTACGAGATGTTTGTTTTTGTGTCGTTGCTGCTACTTTCACTTTTGCACACTTGCGAAACAAAGATGGCGATTTTTGTCAAGGCAGAATCCTGCTGATTTTTTGGGAGGTCGTCAGTAGTCCGACACTTTCTAGTCCGACAGTAAAAATGTCCGACGTTGGATTTGACGAATGCGTCAGTATTCTGACAACAATTTTGTCCGACAACGAGTCCAAAATAACATATAAAACGAAATATGAATCGCCGAAGAGGAGGCATATCTTTTATAAGCAACCACGTGCTTATAAAAATCCAAAGTTCCGACTTTGAGGTTGGGCCCCTTAGGCTTTCAAGAGTCAAGAAATTGGATTTAGCTGTTTTTACGACCCTCCTTTTGGTGGGGTGGGGGGAGCGGAATTAAAGTTTGTGTTTTACAACTCTTATAGCATAATTCTGGACAAGCAAAAAGGGACTCTTAAAGGCGGTGCATTCTTTTTGTTATGTTTATGCAAATTTGATTGTTCCTTTGTTTCTAGTTATGTCAAAATGCCACCTAAATGAACATATTAATATTATCTCAGTGAAAAACCCTTATTCAAAATCGACACTCTAAAATCTTTCGTTTTCGGACAAAAGTGACAAAAAACTTCGGAAAAAAAACTTCTAAATTGTAAATATATCTTATAGATTCGGACTATTTTACTGTCGAACTAGAAAGTGTCGGACTAGTGACATGCACCCGATTTTTTAAGCTGGAAGGCATCATTTGCTTGTAAAATAACGTTGCTGCTGTTCACACTTATTGTAAATTTTACTCGAGTATCATTCTTGAGGTTTTTTACCACTTCCTCTGGGAGAGGAGAGCTGTTCTACCATCCACTTGCTAATATGACAATGTGTGTGGCTGTTTTTTTTGTTGTCAACTGAAAATTTCGATAAATGGTCTGACAGATGGTTTTTTCACTGCATGAAATATACGTCTTTCCGATTTCTTGTTCTGAAAAACTTAATATTTTCGTGCGTACAATTTCGAAAAGATGGAATTTTCCTTACAGTTTTAAGAAAAGATTATTTTTCTTAAAGTTCTGAAGGAAAGACTGTCTTCAGGTATTTCTTACTTCGAAAAGATTATAATTCCTTTCGTCATTTTTTAGTAAAATGTAAAAAATTCATGTTTTTTAGATTGGCTGTCTTTTCTTTTTTTGTATCTTAAGAAAATATAAAGTTTTCATCTTTCCGAGTTCTAGTTCTGAAAAACTTAATATCTTCGAGCGTACGATTTCGAACAGATTGATTTTCCCTTACACTTTTCAGAAAAGATTATTTTTCTTCAAGTTTTGAAGGAAAGACAGTCTTCGGATATTTCTTACTTCAAAAAGATTATAATTCCGTTTCTAGATTGGCTGTCTTTTCTTCTTTTGTATTCTAAGAAAATATAAAGTTTTCTTCTTGAAATTTAAATGAAAAGATATTTCATGAAGATATCAAATTTCCGTGCGAAATTTATCGAAAAATACAAAAACCTTGGAAAAATAAAAGGTAATAATTTCGACTTTAAGGAACATTAAAATTTCTACCTCGAGATAAAAGTGACGAGCATCTTATCTTTTTGTAGCCGATTTTGCAAAAGTATTATATTTTCAACTTTTTAAGAGAAAAATAGTGACTTTTTAATTGGAAAGATTATTTTTTCTTTGGAAAATGCGGGTTGGTCTAAAAAGCAGGGTAGCCAATTGGGCTAGGTTGTGGGGTACCTAAATATTTTACAGACCAGAATAGAAATACCGAAAATGAATGCATAGAACCACATTTTACTGACCAGGGAGCATGAATCTGATTGATAATTAGATTGATCATGTATGATTCCAAAGATAAACAAAGATATAAATTACCACGTGTTAATGCACGAGGAGTATGAAATAGACCTCATTATAATAGAGCTATTTCAAAAGACTTTTTGTACCTATTATAAGCTGCCATATTTAAAATTTTTGAAAGGAATTAATTGTTTGAAACATCTAAACATGATTTAAATTAAACAATAGATTCAATAACAAAGGATTGTTAAGATATGACAAGATTAGAGATCATATGGCCCAGAGGCGATTCTCATCAAATTACAGCATCACAGAAATAACAATTAATAGTACCATAGTAGAGTGCATTTTGTAAAATCGCTCGAATGTTTTGATCAAAGCACTTGTTATACATTTTTGGAAAGCTAAGGGGTAAGGGAATCGAAATTACGATGTTTCCAATTTTTTTCGGACATTTTGGTGTGATTTTCAGACAAATATGACGGTCTCAGGCAAAAATCATAGGGTTAAAAGTTAATGAAAATTTTAGCTCGAGAAAACGGACACCTGTTGTATATTTTTGGAAAGCTCTCAAAAAATTAAGATTAGAGGTATATTGCAAGTATAGGTGATTTCAGTACCTAACTCGAGATATTGAGCTTCAAAAAGCGCAAAAACTGGATAAAATAGCTGTTTCTGGCTGAAAAACACGGTTTTCAAGGGTTCTTAAATTTTATTACATGGAATCATTAACAAGATGTTGTAATAGTATTTCCACATTAAAACAGGTTTCAGATTTAAAAAGTTTAGGCAAAAAGAGGTACCCCAAAACCTAGCCCAATTGGCTACCCCATTGGCTACCCTGCTTTTTAGACCAACCCGGAAAATGCCTAGTTAAACACCCCCGTGTGGTGTGGTGTTACTTCACAAAATTTGGATATTTATTTTTCTTATAAGCATCAAATTTATATGAATCAAAACAATAACTCTTGGTGTAAAGCAAACTTGGTTAATCGATGCTTACAAAGTTAAAACCTCGCCCATGTATGATCAATGATCCTGGATGATTCAAAATCCTTTTATGGCTCGACCCAAACCTTTTTTTTTTTTTTCGAATTCGCATCTTTTTTTTAGTATCAAGATTTTAGCATACATTGCGCTAATATAAGGCGAAATTTTCGACTTTTAGTCGTCTTGTTAAAATTAAACTCGAATTATTTAACTTGACGGAAGAAGAGAGACCGATTTATACTTTCGCCTTCTTGTTGATATTTCAAAGGGGATGAAAATATTGTTCGGCGGTTTCATCTAAGAAAATCACAATTAACTATGAATTGAACAACACCATTCCCTATGGGACCCTGTTTTAGCACATTTATAATTGGAGAGAAATCACTACGGTTTAAGTCTCAGTCCAATTAAGACTATTAGAGAAACATGTTGACAAAAACATTTTAATTGGCAGAAATTAAAAGGGGAAAGAAAGAATGATGACTTGTCACGAAATCTTGAAACAAGCTTTCATACGAACTCTATGTCAAAGTGTGCGAAACAAGGAGAAGAAGGAAAATATATTTTTCAATGATGCAATGATCATGTAAGTTTTTATTCGTCAAGTTTCGGGAAAACCTGCTTAAAAAAGTAATTTCTTTCTCGCTATTGGTTTTTTGCAATCTTTAAGTAATTTTGGATTTTTACACAGATTATTTTCGATACTGTATAAATAAAGAGGCAAGCTTTTTAATAATTATGTTTAAGTAAAGTATAATGTTATTATTTTCTCTCGACAGAAAATCGGAAAACGAGCTCGGAGAAGATCAATGTTAACAACGTGTGAAGAAAAGTTATCACAAAATGAACACCGTGTCTCATCCAGAAGACAAAGATATTGTTAAGAAAACGAAGTGATTGTTCACAAACAAAACCTATGAAACATTTTCAATGAGGGGGATTATAGTTCTTTTGAACGGAAGAACGCGGAGAACAATCGGGAAAAGAGACACGATATACACAACAGAACAGGGTATTTTAAGATTATTACAAATTATACCGCAATGTTTGCCCTTTTTTGTTAGATACTGATTTTTCACACAAATAACAAGTTTTTGAACCGCAACCGAATTATTAATTCGAATAGTGCTTAGCAGTGTCAAATTTTGTCAGAATTAGTCCGAAGCCCTATATTTTTTAACTCTTTTTTCAATACCCCCTCCATTCTTCCCATCAAGTTTTTTCATCTTTTAAAAAATTTTGTATTATAATTTAATCAAAAATATATTTCAAAACCAAAAAATTTAAAAATCCATAACTCGGAGTTTCATGCTTTAAGCAATCATCAGATGTAACTAAAAAATTAAAAAGCTGTGTGAAAACATATGTTACAAAGTTGGTAAAATGCTGATTAAAAAGTCGTAAAAAAGTGATAAAATCGTAAAACTATGAATTGTCACGAAGGACATCAAATGTGTCCGGAGGGACGTCTTTAAAGTTTTTTAAAAAGAATTTGCTCATATGACGGCACGTGGAGATTAGTTCGGTTCTTTTGTTTATAAGTTTGTCTTTGGAAGTAATTATGTGGTACTTTTCGGTCATGCAAAGGTTGCACGATTTGCCCCCATTTGAATAGGGTTTTGCATGATCGATGACTTTCCAGGATAACAGGGGCGAAATGTTTTTGCGCTGTAGTTTCCATACGTGCTTTGAAAGTTCAGTGGAATTCTCTTTTTCCTCATACCTAAAAGTATGTTTGTGTTGGTTCCATCTCGTTTTGAATGTATTTTCGGTAAGGCCGATGTAGTTGACACCGTCGTCTGGGGAGGATTTTACCGTGCATTGGTATATTAAATGCTTATCCAGACAGTTTCCGTTTAGAGGACATTCATTTTTTGCACGACAGTTGCAGGTTTCATGGGTGGTATCATTGGCTGTTTTGCGGTTGAGATTTTTTCTATTATGGGATGAAATAATGCTCGAGACATTTGGGAGGCAGCTGTAGCTGACCTTGAGGTTATTTCTATTGAACAGCTTGTGTAACCTGTGCGTTTTTGGAAAGTTTTTTGCTCACGATTGATAGGAAACGTTTTGCGACATCGGTTCTGACGTTGAGATTGAATGGCGGATTAAACCAGATGATTTTACGTTTTCTGTTTTTCTTCTTTTTGTTGATTGTTTTTCTTCTTGAATTCGAGTTTTGACTTGTACCCGCTGCTACTTAGTGCGTCGTTATAAAGTGCAGAAGCTCGTTTAAATATCGATTTGTTAGAGGAAATCTTGTTGATTCTGTCTGAGATCATTGATGGGATTTGTTTTATAATGTTGGGTGGATGGTTTGATTGTGTGTTAATGTATGTTGGAAAACTGTTTGGTTTGGAGTATGGTTGGTAGGTTCCGTTGTTAAGGTTGAACGTAACATCGAGGAAATTGACGATCTTAAGGTTTGTTGATATGGTGATTTTAAGTTTAAATTTGTCCTGAAACATTTGGATCATGTCTTTACGGATTGAATCTGCCATATGGCCATTGATGTTCTCGAAGCAAGAAAGTCCATCATCTCGATAAACACCACTTTTCTTGACACCAAATTTTTTTCCAAGGCGGTAGAGAATGTAAAGTCCGACTAGTTCACACAATTCGGCTCCATCATAACTTCCCATTGTAACGTCAAAGTTGGGGTCGCCTTCTTTTTTTACCCAATGGTTATTATTAGCGAAAAGGAGTGATTTGCGGGAGTGCATGATGATCGATTTCTGCTCATCTGTAAGTTCGACAAAACGCTCGGCATGTGATAGTGCTGCGTGAAGAAGCTCCGAGTTATGGATTTTTAAATTTTTTGCTTTTGAAATATATTTTTGATTAAAGAAGCTCTACTCCTAGTTGGTTTTATCGAGCACTCTTTGAATATGATTTCACCTTATTTGATTGTATTATAATTTATCAATCATTTTATGTAAGATAGGGTATACTTTACATTTTAAGCGCAAGAATTATGTGTACACATATATTAATATAATTTTATTCAATATCAAATTTATTTTAAAGAAGAAAACCATCCAAGAATATTAAAATTCAAATATCTTTAGAATTTTACCCCGGTCTAATTTCAATAAAATTGCAGTAATATCTGGAAAAAAACCTCGTAAAGAATCAAATACTTTCGCTAGCCTGTTTCAATGTTTTAATGTTAGACATTTTCTAAACATCTTTGCGAAATGAGAAGGGATCAAGGTATTTTCTTTTCCTAGACATTCCAAATAAAGATTTTTTGGTTATTTCTTGTTTAGAAATCTGCATATTTTCGTTGTGTTGAATTGTAAATCTCTCCTTTCATTGAAAAAATTCTGTAATTTCTTTTACAAAAAAGGTTTGTCTTTTCTCAATTTTAAGTTTAACTTTTCCATGGACAAGAAAATAAGTAACAGTGAATCTTCAGTGCGTGGAGAAAACCTTATATTATCACTTCGGAGAAAAGTGGTACTTTTCGTAGCTAAAAAACCAATCTTTTTGTACAAAGAAAAGTTAACTTTTTCGATATTTAGAAAATTTAAGCTTCTCGAGAATCAGTGAAGATTCACTGTTACTTGTTTTCGCACAAAAGAAAATTCAAAGATTTCAAAACAAGAAAATAAAGAGAAAAGTTAACTTTTCGTCATATATCTTGCATTAGAGAAGACGACTTTTCATGCAGTGTTTACCTTGTGGCATCCATACTGCATGGCACATTTTTGTGACAATTGATTGGAGTAACCATGCCTATTACATCAATTGAACTATTTTTATGGCTTGAGATCAAACCAAATATCTGTAACAACAGTCAAGTCAGATTTAAAGCAACATTTGGATTTCGAGATAATTTAACATTTAGACTTTATAATTTTATTGGAAATGTCATGTCATGGTTAAACTTTACATTCAGGCGATCTTTGATTTTTTGTCATCATGTTGTCAATATACACAGTTCAACGTATTTGAATAAATGCTTTTACAAAAAAGATCATAATACGCCATCAAATATTGGGTGATTGTGGTCGCAGGAGGTATGCTGCGAAGAACAGACACATTATTTTTTCATGGATCTTAATTTAATGGTCCATTATTCAACACGACATAAGAAAGACTTTGTTGTAGTTTGAGATCAAGCAAACGCAAACATTACCAGATTCCCATCAAGATTCAATATTAATATTATAAGCTACGTATAATATAATGCAACACAAGAAGGGGGACAAATTGTGAATGTTTTGGTGGTACCGTAGAGTCGTTTAATATCGACATACGTCTTGCAATCTCGACACCGGATCTGTAAAATAATCAAAACAAACCTTGAATGAAATTCTTGGTATCATTCTTATCGAACAAGTTCATCCATCAAACTAGAAGTTCAGTAAACATTGCAATCCTTTCAATTAAAAAAACAGCCAAATTATAAGCAGTTTTACACAACACACGAAACGCATGCAAACTGCCTCGTAACTTTCTTGTGTCCATCATTAAAATTTTACAACTTTATTACGCTACAAGTCACGTGATAAAAATAATTCGCGCGCTTAGTCGACCTGGTTTCCATTTCCTTATTATTTATTGCAAGCACACGCTCTAGGCGCTAGGAGGCCGCGTTAAACTTCTAGGCGACGCACCTGTACACCCGGTCACGCCGTGATTGCCTGTATGGCGGTCACATTAAATTCAAAAGGAAACCGGGTTCTTTTTATTATTTTCGGTTCACGGTAAAAATATCTACTAAAAAATTCCTCGCATGCAAAATGTGTTGTGTTGTTGTGATTTGGACATCTTCGTTGAAAGTATGCTAATTAGTTTTTAGCGATTACTACATCGTTAAAGTTTTCTTTTCAAATATAAGTAGTAACACTTCACATTTCTCATATTATATTAACAATCTGTGACGTGATAGAGAGAGAGTACATTTTAGTGATTTATTGATAGCTTTGGTATGTATTTGTTTATGTTTGATTTTTTATTTCGAAGACCAGCCTACAGCTATGTCGAGATTGCAAGACGTATGTCGAGATTAGACGACTCTACGGTAACAAAATGGTATTGGGGATCTCTTGATTGTAAAGGGTGGAGGATTTCAAATTCCATTGCTTAAAGCTCAGAAATCCAGTGGGGATATGTAAACTTTCAGTGGTTCATTCCAATGGGGATGAAAGTTCAGTGTAGTTTTCCTGGTATGAATGATGCGTGGTCCAGGGCCTGAGCCACTTAGGGCTGGGGGCTATGATGGCATTCCACGTTTTTGTAAAGAAAAGGAATATTTAATTCCCATGATTCAGACTTTCGTTTCGAGAACCACATTTCTTGGCAAAGTCAGTTTGAAATGTGGTCGTTTTTAAGCAATCAGAGGATCAAAATTGAAAATTTCTCCCGTCAGCGCAAACCATGGTTGCGCCTCCTTAGTCACAATGTTTTCGACTCTTCGACGTTGAAATCAATGCTTTTTGAAGTTAACACTTTCTTTTCCAATTTTTTTTTCAGAAAAATTAAGCTTCAAATGGGAATTGTGGCTTTAAAAATGGGTTCTAGGAAAAACTTTGACACCATTGGAAAAGCTCTAAGTCTCAGCTTCCTAAAGCAACAGGACATTTTAGCTGAAAACGCAGTGGCTCTGAGCTATGACAATTTGATGAAGAGCCGGTAAACAGCCCTTTTCAAACCGTATAAATAGTACGTTATCAGCCGTCTAGGGGTTAGGCAGTTGTGCCTGTTTCCAAACAGAGTAGATGAATGACAATATCTTGTCAAGCTAAAATTACTTAAATTAGAGTAATCTAACAACATGTTTTTCCAAAAAAGTTCATAAATGGTCATTTTTTTAACCTTTCTTAGCGAGCTATCAAGCAAAGCTACCTTGCATCTTAACAACTCTTAAAAAATTTGAATTACATAATTTCTAAGTGGCGTATAATGATTAGATCAATATTCTGCAGTTTGGAAGTATTTTCGAAAAGCAGAGCATTTTTAGCCAAGTGAGAGTGACAGAAATGCAAAAATTTCCTCTAGGTGCAAACATGGTTGTGCCTCCTTATCCCTTAGCCAAGCATTATGGTGTCACGTCTTATGACGTCATCAAACACCTCACTGTGCTTATAGTCACATGCACACACTACAGAGTTAAGCTTTTCTTAAGTACACGACCAGATCTAGTCAAAAAAATCTCGAGTACGGCGCTCTTTTTCTCTCTTTATTTTTAAGATGCATTTTGTAAGCGAAGTAAATAAACCGACCTCAGATAATTACGATCCATTATCAATGTTTGTGTTCCTTGAAATACAAATTGTAACGTGACCGGGATTTAGTGGAAAAGTCAACGGAGTTTCGGGATTTTGCCGAAAATTTAACGGGATTTCGGGATTTTCGACCCTCGGATGACCCCCACAATACGGGGGTATTCCAAATGATAAACGATGTCGTTTTGTAAGTGTTTATTTTCTAAGAGATACAAATAGTATATTGAATATTATTAACTTATTTATTTAAGTATTTTTGAGCCCAAATTTAAATATCTGGTTAAATAAAAAACAAATGATAGCAGGAAAAGATAGTCGGGAAAAGTTTTTTTGCCGACTTAGCTATTTTACAAATTTCGGAAAAGAACTCCCATAGGAATTCCGATACATAACCCGCTTGGTTCATTTCGGAACGGCTTCAAGAAAGTCATAATGGCAGATGATTTTAAAAGTTTCTGAGGAAATGTGTGGAATTTATCGATGTTGATGGCTTGTTGATTCTTTAAAGAAAAAAGAAAACAGGTATAGCTTTTTCTAATCCTGGAATATCGAGGTTCCAGCTACACTGGGAGTGGAGCTGCGTAATTGTATTTTAATGACCAGCCAGGCACAAGTTTCGGACCATGTTCGGGCCAGATTTTCAAAAACTTGCTACGATCACGCGTGTAATTTCAGGACCCAATATTTATATTTTAAATTCCTTATTTTAGCAAACAACTTTAAAAATCTTCATCTTCATTCAAATATATATTGTTCAAATATAAAAGTTAATCATCTATTTTCCAATTTAGGAAAATTATTAAAAAGAATGATTTGAATCTTACATAATGGTCTTCTTTTTATTCTTTATCCCGTTCCCTTTTCTCGTGGTCTTCTCCTATTCGAAGCAGAATTTTATTGTTATACAACTTTGTGAATCAAACTGGTATTTGGAACTTTTTCTATTATGTTTTCCATCCGAAGGCGACTGAGTGTGGGCCCTTAAACACGTGGAAAGTCACTATGCCAGTCACAAGTCTGGGACTTCGGGTTTTGTTTTGTGTTTGTATCTTTTTTTAATGATGTGTTTGCTTTTGTATTTGTCCCCATTTTGTATGTATTTTGATGAACTTGTGTAAATGATTGTACGGAAGTGTGTTTATCAAAAAAGTTTTTTGCAATTCATTGTTTCTCCACTATTACTTTTCTTCTATCTTCATTTGGATTAGGTTTTTCCTTCTCATACCACTATTTAAATTCCCTTTAACAGTCCGTCACAAACAGCGATATTTCGAGAGCACGGAAGCGCTTCAAAACACCAGCTTTTTTGGAGTTTTGTCTCGTTTACCCAAACGCTTCAATCTTGCGTAGGCTTAGTGGTTTTTATTTAACTTCTTCATCTTTACCCCTGCGGACGACATAGTTTTTCGTAAAATTTAGGGCCTTGGAATTTCCTTCCAGACCCCTGCGCTCAATAGGATCTATCATAGGACAGCTTGATGACAGATCTAGATGTGATTGATGGATTACTTATTGATCCGGATAGGAGATCGATCAAAGATCGATACTCAAGATTTTATAAACTTATGATTAATTATCGATTATACATCGATCTATCATCGATGGATCATCGATGGATCTTTTATCGATCATATTGATTTTATCCCTTCTTTCTAAAGATTGAGCTCTATTGATTTACAATCGGTATACTCGATTGAACTACTTATACTAGCTCAATAAATAATCAGCAAAGGATCAATACTCAAGACTTTATTATGGCTGAATCCTCTATTAATCTCCTATCCAGATCAATAAGTAATCCATCAATCACCAACCTATCCCGATGATTGATAGGATTGATCACATAGCAGGTCTGGTTCCTTCTTAAAATTTAAATATGTTTGTAAATTACACTTTTTTAGAGGAGCATTGGAAATTCCATGTTTTTCTCATTTTTCAGAAAATTTCTTAGAAATCCTAAGTTTTTCAACAATCATTAGTCCAGGTGACTCTTCAAATCGGTAGGCGATTTTTTTCCAGCGTGATTTCGGATTATTTTCGGGAAACAGGATTTCAGAATTACTTAGCGTGCAAAAATAATTTTTTCTTAGTAAGATAAAATAGGACGAGAAAAACACATAACATAAAAAGACGTGTATAATTAATAATAAGAAAAAAGAAAAAGGATTCTTTTTTGCGTCATATTCAATAGTTAATAAAAGATACTTTTGCATTGTAAATAAAGAAAGAGAACTAATTATAGAGAAAGTGAGTATTAAAGAATTTACTTTTCCTTGAATAATGTTAACCTTTAGAAGCCGAGAGTTGTACCACGTACGTCATATATACAGGCCGAGAGACGTACCACGTACGTTTTGATACTGGGGTCCTTTCAAAGTTTAATAAAATAAAGACCAGTTTGAATTTTTCTATTCTGTAAAATTTAGCAGACAGGATAGGGGTGAAGGTTCATTCATTCAAAATTCTACGGGTCCTGCTTTTATACATCTCGAGATATCGGAACTCAATGTCGGTGTATTTTTCAAATGTCAACAAAACATCGTTTTAGTGGTGGACAGAGGGTGTTTGATGGATTTTTGGACTGAAAAGTCATGTTTATGTCTGGTTTTTTTCTTGGTTTCAGCATATAAATATCATTATATGAGATAGAGAACCTTTATTGGCAGTTTCTATGTGGTTTGAAGGGGTTTTAGGGGGTATTTCCTGACATACATGCCTATCTCTAGCTCCAACAACTCAGGGCTGTTTTGCCTCAGTTTTTCCACTATTCTGGTGTTTTATTGCTTGAATTTACATGATAGAGAGTCAGTTATGATTATTGTTGTAATTTTACAGGATTAGGGTAAGTGCAGGGCCCAGAGCAACGGGACCACTTAATTTACCTGTTGTGGCCAGAGTGTTGATTTTGGTGGAAAAGTGTGCTTCACCGAAACTTAGATTCTGAGATGAAATGAGCTTCTTCAGCCCTGAAATTTCACACAATGGTGGCTTATAACATAAACTAAAACAAAATAATTTTTCTTGGACCAATCTTTACCTTGTACCTACTTTTTTCATTCAATTTGTCAAAAAAAAAGAAAAAAAGTGAAAAAATCGTAAACATGGAATTTTTACTGTTTTGATTTGAGGCTGTGTAGTCAGGTTTAAAAGGGTGATGATGCGTCTTTTTGGTATTATCTGAAAAAATAGATCCTTAGCTTTTCAAAATGGGTTGACTTTTTACTTGAATTTGTACGGTTCAGATTTTATGACCTTTTCCGTAAAGGGGGGGGTTTCATGGTTGGCGGAGGAGCGGAATCGGCCCTTTTTTCGGACGGAGTGACGGAATTTGGCGAAAATTTAGACGGAATTACGGAAATTGGGTTCTCTGACGGAGACGGAAAATTAGACAATTTTAGTGCGGAAAAACGGAATTTAGCAAAAAGATTTGCGGAAAAACGGAATTTAGCAAAAAAATTTGCGGAATTTCGGAATTGGTAAAAGATTTTCAAAATTTGCGGAATTTTCGACAAAAATATTGAATTTCAAAGGAATTTTCGGTGACGGAATTTTGGTTCAATTTAAGACGGTGTGACGGAAATTGGAGAAAAAATTGGCGGAATTACGGAATCGGGTACCCCCTGAAACCCCCCCCCCCCGTAAACTGTCCATTTTCCTGAAAATAACAGCGGCAGCAGCCGCCTACAGTTTTAAAAAACAGCGGTGCCTAAAGGTTAAGCTGTATACTACTTGTAGAAATTCTTCTATTTGGGTCTTTTATTTTATTGTCATGACAAGACACCCGTCGAGTGTCTTTTATAATCTGATATCTCTGATATAAACTAGACAGGTTCGAGCTGTGAGTCCAATTTTGGACTCACATTTTTAACAGTTGAACAAGCGCAGGACTCACTCACTGAATAAAAATGAGTAAACGACTGGACCACAAAAAATCGCGCTTTTTTCTGAGGCAGTTTGAAAAGAGAAACTAAAACAAGCTTTCATTGGCTAATTCATCAACTGTCATTTTGAGGAGCGAAATTCAAATTCAATACAGCAATGGTATTAATTTGTTTCACCGACTTCTGCTTTGGACGGATCCCACTATGCACCACTACTTTTTCATCTGAACGTTTCAAGCAATTAGATACGCTCTTTCAAGCTTTTCAGATTTTAACAAAGCTAGATCTCTTATTTGTACTTCTAAGCCTTCTAATCCTTTTGGGCTGACTTTCCAGCCCAGCTGGTTTATTTTAACTTAAATTCTGTGTCGTCCACCACCCCCCCCCCCCCCCCATTTACAGACTGGAATGGCAGACATTTGCATACGCTTTGGAACAGGGACAGGAGTACCCAATTTTTGACATTTTCAGTGCACAAATACATTGTGGACAGCCCCAATAGTGGTTTAAATTTTCTTATCTATTGCATGGATACAAAATAGTGGATGCATAAGATTTTTTATATTGTTGCTGTAAAATCAAAAAGTTTACAGTATTGCTGGTATTTTATTGGTGATTGTCGTTTTACTGGCTAGTTCGAAATACAACTCAACTCTCTCAAAAGAACGTGGTAATAGAGCAACAGTACTCTGAGGTTAGAAAGATTATATCATTTAACCCAGAATTCCCTCTCACCAAACCATTTTCAAAAAGTAACCCAGGAGAGGGTAGTGGGTTTGAGTCTGCCCTAAAATTTAAGAACCTTTGTTTTAATCCCAGATGCGTCCAAAAAAGCAGTAGCTCAAAACAAGTCGGGAGAAGTTTTAACTTAGGCGAGAACTGACTTGGGTGTGATCAGTGAAAAAATGACCACCCTGGAGAGGGTTTATTTTCAGACAGATACTTTTTGTTTTCTTTACAGTGTCCTGGTCTGCTCAATCAACCTTAAATGCATAGGCAACAGAAGATCAATACTGGTACCCAGTTTTAAGTGAGTTCTCTGTCACTTTCTCAGATTGAAGTTGAAGATAACACTTGAGTGATTCTAAATAATCACATTTTTTCCAAAAACATAACTGACCTTTACTATGAGCGTACTGATGCCACTTTTTCATCTACTCTTCAAGCCCTACCAGTTGGTCATAGTTATGAGAATTTCCGACCTCCAAATCTTCGTTTATAAAGGGGACCCTTGATGACCATTTCAGTCCAGGGACCCCCTGTGGGGCCCAAACAGGGCCCTGCCACTTGAATCTACTCGGCTCAGATTTATATAGCGAATTCAACCCATCTTGCAGCTTACTCAGCCAATTCGAATTCCTTGAGTTTACTCGGTTTAAAAGAAATAAATACATTGATATTGTTATTTAACCCTCATTTCTTGTACCTGTTCCCTTCTAAATTTTCCAAAACATGATTTTTGCGATCCCACCGTGCGAAATTTGTACGAGTAAGGACTAAAACCTGGTCTTCAAGGAAGCGAAAACAAACTAGATATGACAAAGCCCTGTTTATTGGTTTTTAGACTCTGGGCCTTCATGCCCTTGGGCCTCTTGTTTCGTTTTTATCAGTTTGAGTTATTTATATATCAATACTTTCCTTTCTCTAAAATGACAGATATTACATATCTTCACTATATATACTTGATTGATAATGTCTGACAATGAGTTTGAAATTTCGCCCTTAGGGTTTTGCACGGGGAAAAAAGAAATGTCCCAAAAAAAGGGATGTTCCACCAGTGGTATTTTAGGGGATTTTTTTCCTGAGGCATAACCATCCTGTAGAGAAGCAGAAGGTCTGGAGAAAGTTTCAGCTAGATCTTACTTTTTGTCTCGTAAATTATACTAAACGACCCCACTATATGAGCAATATATCTAGATATCTACTAAATAATCCCTCTAAAGGTGTTTACAATAAAACTGGTCTCGTGCAAAAAAGCACCACTTGGACAATTAGAGAACGCCTGTCGTTTAACTGCCTATCGCCCGATGGGATTAACAAAATAACGAGTATGTAACTTGCCGCGCGAGAATGTCCAAGGCTCCATCGTTTTACCACTAATTTGGTCTTCTTTGCTCTAAACATTCGCGTATGTTTCACTACGGAATTATTTTCATATTTCGATTTAAAAGCCTACTCAGTGTGAAAGAGAAATTTGTGTATTTTTTAATACGCCGTTCGTTAACTCAAATCAAATGACTTTGTAGGTTTGGTGAAATGGTGGTCGAAATGAAATCTAGGACATCATAATGTTTAGTAGTGATGTGGTGGTATATCCAAAAAAATTAAAAATCCTTTTAGTACCAAGGGGTACTAAAATACCAAAAGGTTTGTATCCAGACTAAAATTTAAGAATTTTTTTAGTAAATTGGTATTAAAATCAGTAATTTTCATATCTTGTTCAGAATTTTTCGTGTTTTTTTTCAGAAATTTTGCAATTTTTCAAAAAAAGTTTAACATTTTTTCATTTAAAGAAAATTTCCCAAGTTTAATTTTTTTTCTCAATATTTTGCTCAATTCATTGCTTAAAAGTATCGATTTTTGAGTAATGAATATTATATATATGTTGCAAAAATCAGCACTTTTGAGAAAAATGGTCACGAAAAGACAAAACTTGTTCTGAAAAGACCAACATTGGGTGGTCTCTGTGTCTAAATGTCCCTAAAGATTTTAGTAGATGGGTACTAAAATACCACTTCTCTAAAATGCAGTGGTGAAATGCAAGAAATTCTCCAAAACCCTTTACGTTTTACAAACTTTAGAGTGGATTGTTTATGCCCTTTCAGTATATTAGTTTCTTCAAACTTTCACTCTCTCATTTTATTAGTAATAATAAATAAGAATGAATCAATTAATAAAAAGGATCGTCATTTCCACACCATCGAAAAGATGTTTGCACAATGCGTACATAATCAAACCAAACACGCATGCTTTGGAGCAAGAAAATCAAGCCAGTTACCTGACCAAAACAATTGTCAATAAAGAAGCACCACAAAATGTTGATTTCAATCAAGAATCAGACGGAGAATTATCGGACATGGTGTCCGGAATACGAAATTCAATCATTGAGACAATGTTTTTCCATCGAGATGAGCCTTTGAGATTTCCAAAACGAATGAGGGAAAGGACGAGGAAGATCAAACTTGCTATCTACAAAAGTGAAATGTCTTCACAGATCTTGTTTAATATGCTAAACACTTTATGGGCAAACCCTGCTTCATGGTAACTTTATTTTACGTTATTCTACACGTTTTTTTCAAGAAACTACTCTCGAGTACCTAATAGCCGGGGGGGGGGTTGGAATAAGCAGGGGGGGGTGGAAAAAATCTCAAAATTTAATAACGCGGGGGGGGTTAAAAATGTCCTGGGTGGAAAATGTTTGAAAAGGAGGCTAATACAGCAGAATTAAGACAAAAAAGGGAACTTTCAAAAACATTTTCCCAAAAATTAATAAGCGGGGGGGGGGGTTGGACTAAGAATGTCCTGGGTGGAAAATTTTCGAAAAATTAATTAGCGGGGGGGGGGCGGCTATTAGATACCCGAGAGTAGTTTTACCAAGCAGCCTCAATGTTTCTTAAGAAATCGGGGTAGAATCTACCACGCTGGTGTTCTTTTGTGTATATCTCGGAGAAAAACTTTTGAAACGACTTGAAACTTTCTGACTTTTAGTAAAATCTTATAGTACTTGTGCAAATTTTTAGGGTCATTGGGCCTCTAGGTCAGGTTTTATGACTTTATTGTGAAACATGACATAAAACCAAGCTAAAATTGCTCAAAACTCAAAATTTTAAAATTGCGATAACTTCTCGTTCTGAAGTTTTTATCCAATCATATTCAAATTTTGACAGGTTATAGGTAATAACAATGTGATTTAAAGAAAATTTAAAAAACATTTTGAAAATGATGACGTTATCAAATTTTGAAACTTTTACTTATTTTCAGCATTGATTTTAACAAAAAATCTTACTGGAAAATACAAAACCGGCAATTATGTTAAAGAACAACCTTTTATCTTTCAGAATCTTTAAACAGAATCTCAATATCTTTATTGCTTCGACTGCGAGAGGCATTTTTGTAAACCATACATTTTTGCTTTTTTCCGACAGGTGGAAATTGTGTGATGACGTCATCAAATTTTTTTTCTTCCTGGAAGTTTGTGTCATGGTGGAGAACATCTGTACCAGTTTTCATGGCTATAGTTCTTCTAGATCAAAAATAATCGAGGTTGATAGATTCTACCCCCCCCCCCCTGGGGCTACAAAAATTAAAAAAGGTTGGGGTTAATAGGGTTAAATGTTTCTTACATGTTTCTAATCTTTTTGACATAATCAGCCTACTTTTCATGCAAAGTAAAAAAAAACATTTGTTTTAATTGGAAGATTCCTAGCCTCAGCATTCAATTTTGACTCTTTTTAAAGTCGTAAAGCATTTATTGCCCTCATCCTTATTGATAGTAATTTGGTGCTATGCTTTTTATTTAAGATATTTGAAAATGTGACTCAACTTTGACTGAAAAAAATCATAAAAAAACCTTTATTCTAAGAAAATTATTTTTTTGGGAAAGAAACTAGACATGTTGAAGGTTGATTCACAAGAAAAATTTTTAACACTCCCTATTTTCTGAATTCACTAGAAAGATTTCAATGCAGGCCCCCAAAACGTCTATCCACGTTTTGGGGGCCTGCATTGTTTGAAAACTTTCTGTTTTCATATTTGTTTTTTTATCTAGTCATCCAGATCTTGTCAATACAACCTTCTCATACAGACCAGACTTAATGGCTCCATGGTCACGCAATGGCGAAAATATACAAATCACCGGCAAAACAGGTCATCTGGTCAGTGGTAGAAAACTCCTGAAACCATTTGCTGGAGAAGAAGAAATCAAATCTTCTGATCACCAACAAATTGTCTGGGATGATATAATATCACCGTTCTTCGATTTGCATCAATTACCAACTATCTTTGAACCAAACAGCGGCTTTCATCCTGGAGCACCGTTCCCCTGCCCTCAGAAATTGTTGACTTTCAATCCGCACTACTGGAAGCCAACAATGCACTTTGGTCAAGGTATAAACGGATTCTTGTTTTCCTTGTTAACATTTCTGCTCTTTATACCTGATTAGACCATGTTCAGACATTACGGTTCCGTATCGTTCCGAAACAAAACGGTTCCGAAACAAGTGTGAATGTCAAAATTCGAAACGTCAAAAAGGAAGACTTTATAAAGCAAAATGGATCGAAACAGTTTCGCTCCACTATTTTTATCAGAACAGAAATGTTCCGTTTTCTTTCTGAAACCAATTTGAACACTCTCGATCCGATGAAACTCTATGAAACCGTAAAGTTTGAACATATTCTTAGTGTCTGCTTATATTGGATACTTTGTATGCACCTACAAACACTTAAATGATAAGGATGCATGGTTGGAGTTTTACCAGGTAGCATTGACGTGTAACTGCTTGAAATTTCTGCATTTCTGATTTAAACAAGGATAACGAATTTTAACGACATTCCTTCCTGATAAATTCAAACCTAGTCTCCCAACAATTTTGATATGTGTATCACAATTTGTCGGTCTTTGTCTTTGCTGGGATGGTTTGAAATGAACATACATTAGCACTCTTGTTTGGCTAACCTTAGTTGTTAAGAGCTATTTTAAAATTAAAATACTACTGCTCAAAATACTTTTTTTAGGGTCGGGGACAAAATTTTGAGTCTGGCCAAGTCTTTCTCGAATTGAAATAAACATTCAAATAAATAAAATTTACTTTTCAAAACCAGTTTAAAGGGTGTAAATTGAAAGCATTAAAGAAAATTATTGCTTCGAAAATTTATTCATCCTTGCCACAAAAACCGCCCCATTTGAAGAGCTATTCATCGCTTTTTCAGGTGTGATATTAGGCCCGGCGGGTGGTAAATTTTGCCGGTCCAAGGCATGAAAAAACATCACAATTCACCAGTCTAAAATTTCGGTTCGCTCTTCTAATCTTATAGGTCTATTCTATTGCTTCGCACATACTATGAATCACGCCCTTCAGAATGGTGGAAAAATGGGCGCCGATTTGGACCGCCCCGTGCCAATGCAGTATTTGAGTTTCGACGGAACGACGTTATATTTCTTATGGTATCAATTGAACACGCTAGACTTTGAAAATGAAGGTAGTATTAAAAACATGGCCTGGAGGCAAGAGTTGAAATTATTTGATAACGTAACGGAAATTGTAGAGAAAAGGGCTGAAGGGCCGACAGACTATAACGACTATGTCGGGAAACGGATGTCCCTTGTAGACTTTGATCGTAAGAGATTAACAGAGACTCTTGAAAATGAACACACTGTCCGTGTAGGTATTTATGGCTTCAATCCGGATGCTGCGAAACGGTTTGTCGATTTTATGCTTTACACTTGATTACTATTCTATTGAAGATTATATTGCGATATTTCTTATGACTCATGATTCTTTTTTATTTTAATCGCTAGAGAGACAATGGTACTTGCAATTTGATAAGCTCGCAAGATTTTCCTTGTACAACGAAATGTCTAAGATTATGTTTAGACATTGCGGTTCGAAAAAAAAAAGAAGACGTTGCAAAGCAAAACGGATTGATCGAAACAGCTACGCTCCACTATTTTCATCGGGACGGAACTGTTTCATTTCGTTGCTCCGAAACGTCGTTATATACAAACATCTATATACAAACAGATCCTTACCCTAACAAAAATCGCAATGAAGCGATTTTAAACTGTAACGTCTGAACATGGTCTAAACCGGTAGCAGATTTTAGTCTGCGGAAAAGATAGACTGTATTTTTATTGCTTTTCTATCACTTTATGTCAACCTCCATCGTTATTTTTTTGGGTGAGCGTAGTATAATGCACCATAATAGGATGGTGCTCTTCCGAAAGATAACGCTTCCTTGTTTATCTTGCTGTAGTAGTCACTACATTAGGTTTTGATTACTAACCGAATACAGTACTTTCTCTATAGCAGCCGTCCCAAGAATTGAATTTACACTAAACGATAATAGCTTGTAAAACTTCCAGGTCATACACACATTAAATTGGTGTTAGGTGGAGTTAAGGGTTGTGTTACATGTCAAATCAAATTTAATTGATTGCTTATTTATTTAACCATAATCATAACAGCGATTTATTAGTGTTTCAGTGACTATTTTTGAGATAATGTTGTTTCACTTTTTCCGAGGTTTGTGATTGAGAGCAGTTGAAACTTTTGAAATTGGTTTCGTGTGGCTATTCGCAATCATATTTTAGAAAGGTAAGTTTTTTTTGTATCTTTAGCTTCTTTCCACAGATTTCAGTAAAGCCCGAAGGGCTAGATAGAGTGCTGTAAGCTTTTACAAGCTAAAAACAAAGTGAATATCGCAAAAAATATTGTTAGTATTGTTTTCGTAAATCCGCAAAGCTTCTGATTGGTTAAGCGCTAAAATTCTGCTGTAATGTCACGTGACCTAGGTAAGATTTCCTACCGAACCACAACACACCTTTCAGCCAAAGTACGCTATCTAGTCCTTCGGGCTTTATAAAAATCTGTGCTTTTTTCGCCAATGCTAAGGATCTCAAGGTCTACAAATTAGTACTAGTACATCCTATTGACTGTCTAATAATCAGATCCAAATCAAAGTATTTTCAGTTTATGTAAGATGAGATTCTGGGACGTATAAGCTACAATGTTGGTCGAAATATATTGAGATTTATATAGTGTATTTTAACGTTTTTCAGAATTTAAAGTTCGGGCGAGAATTGCAATTTTAGTACTTCAACTTTCTTTCGTTGAATATTTCGATTTTGGAGGTTATATTCCAAGCCTTATTAGAGCAAATTAGAGCAAATTAGAGCTTTTAAATCCTGAGAATCTAAGGTACTAAGGCTTAAAACTCGAGTTGAAACTCTACTTTCCAACTGTAATTTAACCATGAACATATAAACGACTGGACATCCATCTCCTTTATCTTTTTGTAGAAAAGGCTGCTAGCTTCGTTGCCGCCTCGTTAAAAGCACAAAATGAAACAATAGATTTTGATGATATACCACTTGGGAATACCTTGCTAACAACGTCAAAACTTCGACAAAAGTCTCTGTTGTTCTACTCTTCTCAAGTCTTTTATCTATATCATAACAAAATAACAGAGGCAAAACCATCGTCAGCTTGTCAAAACTCCGACTAATATTTTTAAATTTTGACTTAAAAGTGTCTAATAATTTTAGAGAGTGTCACATTCTAATTTTGATATTCTTATTACACAGGCTCTCAACTTTGGCAAGCTATTTTTTTTAAGTCATAAAAAAAATTATTGGAGTGACAAAAGGGATTCAAAAGTATACACGCAGTTGAAATTCTGCATTTCAGAGTTGAACATGTTGATAAAATATATTGCAAACTTGTAAAAAAAATCGAAAATAATTCTTTTGTACATTAGGAGTAATGTTCAAGCTCTATCAATCTTTTTGCCTAAGTAATTCAAAGAAATAAAATTATGACGGAATGTTGTCGGATTTTTCATACCAATTTTGAAATACAGGCGGCAACGAAGCTCGCTTCAAAGAGACGATAAAAGATAGATGTCCAGTCGTTTATATGTTCATGATTTAACGCGCTTAAAAATCATTTGTGGTGTTTAAAATTTCGCAGGGAAATCCCCTTTTGTCCCAAATATTTTGTCCATGATTGTAGTCTTAGGTCAGATCAAATGTATTAAAAAACTCTAAAGTCCATTTGCTTTGAAGTGTTGTACTAAGCTTTGCTACCATGTGGAAACCGTTCTCAAAGAAATTGTTCTAAACTGGTAGAAAAAAGTGTGTACACTTAAACCGAATGGGCTTTAAATTTTATTAGTCCCTTTTTTCCTGATCCTCAACTTTTCATTTGTTTTCTTCACTTTTCAATTACTATTTTATACATTGTTTCTATTATCAATGTTATCAGGGATTCGGTATGTGTATACCTTTTAAAGTCCTGAGCAAAACCTCAAAACCATGGTAACTTGACGTACTGAGTTCCTCTCACTTAAAGGGATAATTAACTAGTCTCAGATATTTTGCCTGCAATAACCTACTGTAGTCCTGAGAAAAATCTTCAAGTATTTATGTCTAACTATTTTCCAGTGGAGATATTTTTAAGTAAGTTTTTTAGAAATATCATTTCAATTTAAGAATCGCGTAAGAGCCCCATTCTAGAAATTTTAAATTGTAATATCTTGACTTCGGAAATAAGTTAGACATAAATTCTTGGAGGTTTTACTCAGGAGACTACAGTAGGTTAAAATATGTTAGACCAGTTAATCGCCCCTTAAAGTGAGAGGAACTCAGTAAGTCAAGTTACCATGGAGGAGGTGTTCAAGGATTCAAATTTTTTTTGCAGCCAAATCAACGACTGAAAACAGTATTCTCTATATAGATTGTTATGTGTGATATTGTGGAGGTGATTTTGATGTGATGTTTGTAATAAACACAAAGTAAACAGACAAGAAAGTTAATCTCCTTCCCCTTTCTATCAAACTCCTCTCTTCTGATAAAAAATTTCGAACAATTTTGATCTCTTGTTTTAGTTTCGCCTAAAGTTGGGCTGAGGAGTGCATACGTTTTGCTCTGTACCCTTTCTGGGTTAAGAGCCGTGTGGAATCTTGCATCGATTGAAGTCGGATGTTCTGAGACTGAAGTTTTGGTCAAAGTGAAACGTGCAGAGTGGAGTTACCTACCAGCCCCGAACGCTACTTTTGGAGGTGAGCTTTCTTTTGTATTTATATTTTTGATTAAACCTCATTCCCTTGATAAATAGGCCATACGGGGGGGGGGGGGTTGGCCGCAGTTTGGAACCGCTATTTATGACTCAACGATAACTCTGTAGTAGTTTCATAACAGTGTTAAAAGTTCTTTCGACTCAGACGAATTTTCTTTTCAGGAGAGTTTGAAAAACTGCTTTTCCTTCCGAAAGTACCGCGTAGTTTTAAAAATGTGGACTACTTCACTATATGAAATACATTTTCTTCTCAGACAAAAAGCTTTTCTTTGATCACTCATAAAGGTTCTTGTTATAATCAATTAATTGACCAACTAATGCAGGTCCAAAGTTTCGAGGTATATATGAAAAATGTGATTAATTTTGCGGGATTCGTGTTTTGAGAAGTACGACCACACTGAAGGTGGAATTGCTCTCTCTCCAGAAAGCTACATTATAGTTTCTCAAGCTCCTTGGATTAAAATGTCCTTCAATCTTAAAAGTGTCCTCAAATTTCTCCAAGTTTTTACATGATTTTGCATTCGATTTATGCCAACCATTCTTACGCCAGTTGCTACGCATCATGGATTTAAATCTCCAAAAATATAATGAGTAAAGAAAACAATCATTTGATATCCCTTTAAAATTGACGTAGTATTTGTCATGTTTTTCGATGGAGAATTACCCTTTATCCTATTATATACATAGGGAGATCAAATTTCTCTTCTGTATTCTGTATGGCCTATCGATTCCTTGTTTATTTTGTCATAAAACTTACTATTTATAAAAGGCATAAGATGCCATTTTTCAGGAAAAGTCCTTCTTTACATGAAAATGTACACAACCTTGCATAAGAATTCTTATCGCCAATCAAATACTTACTTTCTTAACTTCTTCTCATTGGAAAATGAATCTTTCTCGTCACAAAAAATTAGAAAATTTTAAGAGCACTTTGAATAACAAACTTGTATAACTTGCGCACATAAAAAGTTACGCAAAAAGAAAAATCTTAAAAAGGAACATAAATTGAGGGACAATTGTGGTTTTGAGTATGCTTTAAAACAAAACCTTAGGATATACGGCATGCAATAATTTCATGTAATTCCGAACTAATGACATGCCGTTACATTTAACGAAAGATTCTGGGGCCGCTAAGGGTTGACCCCCACCAGGGAGGACCAAATGAATTGATTGTATTTTTATCAGGAAGAAAATTCGCGATTAAACCACATTGACTTGTTTATGGTTTTGACATTTCAAGCCTAAATCTTAAATCCTCAATCACTAGCCATGTACATCGTTGCTATTTACAAAACAGTTTAAAACAGACTAGCCTTTATTTTTCTTCGGGATTTGTTATTAAAATCACACAAATCATCATCTTAAAACTATTTGTACAATGAGTAAACAAAGATGTAATTTTTTTTTCTTTCCTTCCACCTTCCATGATTGGGGGGGGGGGGTTGTAGGGGCTCGAAATACCGTTTTCTCGTCAAAACTTTTGCTGAATCCCGGAATCCCGAAAATTTAAAAAAATAATAACACCGTCACACCAGTTTGTAGAGGTTAAAATACCGGAAAATTGACTAAAAATAATACCGTCACCGTCTGATTTTAAAATACCGTTTCCCCGTCCCTATTTTTGTCAAATCCCGTAATACCGTACTTAAAAAGAGCCAATCCTGTCACACCGTAAAATTGCAAACCCCTCCCCCCATGATTGAATCAAATTTAAAAGCGTTATTATATATCGTTACTTGAATACCGTAAACCTTGCCTCTTTGGAGATTTTTATGGGCATCAGGTGTCAGAGTCTGAAGCGCAAATTATAAGCTTTTACAGGGTGAACCAATAATTTTAAAATGTTTTTATTTCTTCTTTTTTGTAGACTTCATTTTGTAAGAGAGGACGACCAATCAGCCAACCAAACAGCCTGGATTTCAAGCTAGAATGAGTGTGTAATGGAAAAGCAACTAAGAAATCCCAACCAAAACACAAAGAGAAAACCTACCGAGGGTTCTACTCTACCAGAGACAATAGACGACGATGATGATGCTTTCGTTGAAGAAACAAATCTAACTCGGCAACGCAATCGAAAATTGCGTCCAATCCCTCAGAATGATGGTTCATCATCATCGGATGAGCTACAAGAATCAGATCATCGTCATTCTAAACGATTGAAACGAACAAAAGAGCTGAAACCTAAGCAACGTACCATTTCAGTACTTTCGGAATGTGAATACGAACAAGTTCAACATTTGAAAGAGATAGTCGAGGAGGGAATACGACGTTATGAAGAATATATTGATTCTGATATTGAACTTGACTCAGAATTAGTTTTCAAGAACCATGTCGATGGAGTTGACGCTGATTTGACTTCGGATATCGAAAATGCTGAAGACGAGCATAACATTGTCAATGTCGATACCTTCGTACAGGACAATGCTCAAATCAATATCAAAGTTGGAGATTCCAGTGTCGGAACTTCTCCTGCCGGAGATCGGCATACAATTCATAGAAACCTTAGGGCAGAAAATGTCGAGATCAAAGCTGAGAAATTGGGTACTCAAAACTCTGGCGATAAGAACGTTAGTATTATCAATATGAAAGAGTCAGAGGATCGGTCGGGGAAACGTCGATTTCGAAATAAGAAGCAAGGTTTAGCAACGCGAGGACATGAAGAGGATGAGAATGTCAGAATCATATCTGGTAAAGAGGATGATAATAACTGTGTTGTGATGGTCCACGAAAAGCAAACTGTCGGTGGGCTCAAAGTAACTGTTACACCGACATTCACCAAAACTTCTGAACTTGAAGTGGACAACAAAAACAAGAATGATTTAGACGCAGGTGCTGTAACGTTTACAAAAACTCCTGAACTTGAAAACAACAGGAAGGTTGACTTAACAGGAACCAAAGTTGAAGTGAAAGCTATGGACAAAAAGGAACAAGTTAGTGTTGAAAAGAGCTCGTTATTCATAACTGGTAGGAAAGACAATAAAGACTACAATGTTACTTTCCAGGGCCGTGATCAGACCCCTTCTAAACGCAATAAAGTGACTGTAAACTTGAAAGCTGAGACGAATTCGGTTAAGAGTCCTAACGTTGATCACTCAAAATTGAATCTTGATCTAAAGCGAAAGCCCGATGATGCTTTTTCACCGAAAGTGCCACGAAAAAGCACCAAGCAAGAACCAAGACCTTCCCAATTAAACCTCAAAGGAAGTCTTAACAAATCAAAAGCATTCGACGGGGAAGAAAAAACGATCAAAATTAAGAACTTTACTGAGGAGGTTACATTACGATCGGTCAAGAAAGAGCCAAGTGCTTCATCGCCAAGAAAATCACCAATGTCTCCAACCAAGAAGAGACCGTCTCTCCCATCACCTTCAGATCCTATCAACAACATTGCCAAAAAGTTGACTACTGAAATTTCGTCAGACAAAACGATAAAAGACAATTCTAATGAGAAAAATGACAGTAAAGAGAACAATGTTATGCTGGAAGTTGCTCCAAGAACTGTCGACGAGGGTGTTAAATTTGCTGACCCGACCACCGGATCTTCCACTGCACAGATTACGGGAAGTCCACTCCACAGTGACCAGTCGAAAAGTAAAATAAACTTTAAAGTTGATCGTAAAGACAGCTCATTGGTGCCTGGAACTGGTGAGCCTTCCCAGGGCACTAGTCAACAGACCTTTAAAACTGATAAGCGGAATAACAGCACCTCAGCTAACATCAATTCAAAGTTCAGTGAAGAGGATGACATTGTAACGACTTCGACACCTACAATGATTAATTACGATGATAGCACGGTTACTACCCCCAGCTCTATCCACCTGTCCTCCAAAGATGAGCTACAAAAAGTCAACCAAGAGGTTAAATCATCCTCTGAGATTGAGAACAAAGAGGTCTTGCAAAGAGACAATGCTCCAATCAAACTCTCTGTTGGATCTGAATCAACCAAGGATACGGGTTCACAAGATATTCATTCAAAACCGGTTACAGACATTAATGATTCTCCAGTTGCTAGATCACCAAGTCCCTTTTCATTGAAATCTTCAACAACAAGTGTCAAAACTTCCGACAGTATTGATGGCAAGAGCGATGAGAAGGTCACCGAAAAGCCATCAAAACCAGACGAAACGGTTAAAACTCAGCAAAAACGGTCATCCCGTAGACGAAGAGAAGAGAAAGATCTATTCGACATCAAGTTGAAACAAACAGTCCAATTAAACAAACTTGATACTGTGGATAGTCTAACATTCAAAGCTCGTGATGAAGTTGATCAGCGAATGAAAGCACGTACACCATCACCTACAGTGCCAGATAAAGCGTTCACAAAACAAGAAACGGATAATGTTGCTGCGCATATGCTGTCAACTTCTTCATCGAAAGCTGACAATACAAGCTCTTCATCTGAAGAAATCGCCACTTCGAAAAATGACAGCAATGTTTCGACATCAACCTCAAGATCTAACAAGCAAGAAAATTCTTTAAAGGCTCACCCTACTCAAAAACTTACTTCGACATCTCCAAAAATTGACAGCGAAGTTTCGACACCAATATCAACGTCTGGCAAGCCAAAAGATTCATCAAAGATTCTTGCTACATCAAAATCACCAACTCTTTTAGCTGATGTAACCCCACCAGAAGCAAACAGCGAAGTTTCGACATCAATTTCAACGTCTGGCAAGCCAAAAGATTCGTCAAAGATTTGTGCTACATTAGAATCACCAACTCTTTTGGCTGATGTAACCCCACAAGAAGCAAACAGCGAAGTTTCGGCATCAATTTCAAAGTCTGGCAAGTCAAAAGATTCATCCAAGATTCGTGCTACATCAAAATCTCCAACTCTTTTGGCTGATGTAACCCCATCAGAAGCTGACAGCGAAGTTTCGACATCGACACCAAAGTCCAACAAGCCAAAAGATTCATCAAAGATTCGTGCTACACCAAAACAAAAAACTCTTTTAGCTGATGTAACCCCATCAGAAGCTGACAGCAAAGTTTCGACATCGACACCAAAGTCCAACAAGCCAAAAGATTCATCAAAGATTCGTGCTACACCAAAACAAAAAACTCTTTTAGCTGATGTAACCCCATCAGAAGCTGACAGCAAAGTTTCGACATCGACACCAAAGTCTGGCAAGCAACATGCTACTGTGGCATTACAATCGAAGTCGCCAAATGTTGCTGCATCACCAGAAGATGGCACTAAAGCTTCAATGTCATCGAAGTCACATAAACATTTACTATCATCTACAACCTCTAAGCAAGACGTCCAACATGATTCAACTGATGAAATCCGTGGAAAATCTTTTTCGAAATCTTCCTCATCTATTGGACCATCAAAAGAATCTGACAGCAAATCTACACTGGAACCACAAATAGCCGTAACCTCAAATGCACTTGCCCATCATGATTCAACTGTCTCAACTATTGATTTACCGACAAATATTGAATCATCAATACTGAAGCCTATTGCAGATGAAGTTACACAGAAATCAAGTTTAAAAGCAAAATCAAAGACTGAATCCTCTCTGAAGACAGCGACGCAAAAACAGGTTGACTTCGATACTGATTATTCAAGGAAGTTGAAGAAAACTCAAGGAGACGTGACTGATGAACCAAACTTCAAGACTCGAGTTGATGAAGGATCTGGCCGAAAGTCATTCGAAGACCAGTTCAGCATCATTGGAATCGATAATGGGAAGCCTGACCTAATCACTCAAAGAACTGAACCAAATGACCGCAAGGCAGAATCGCCGACACTTTCTTTTGATGTACCTTCTTTACCCATGGATATAGAATCTACAATGGCGACTATCGATAAGAAACCTTCAGAAACAGAGGTAGTAACTTCCTCATCTTCATCTATCGCGATCCATTCATCCAACAAAGAGCATATTCCCACTAAAGTAGAACTTAAAGACAAACCGGCTCATATCGTCGAAGAAATCATTATGACTCCAGTAAAGAGCCGTATGGTGGAAGAACTACCGGAGCATTTGCAAGTCTTGGAAGACACATCATTGCATGTTACTTCTACAAGCGAGTTCAAAGATTTGGAAGAGGCAGTTCCAACACAGCTACAACCAAATGAAGACCTTAGAGTGAAGTCGCCGACATCTCTGGATGAAGCGAGATCTACAGAGAAGGCTTCGGAGTCACAAAAGGATTCTGATAAAGAGCCAGGCGAAATCACAACAATTAACAAAAAGCCCATGGACAAAGATACCAAAAACTTCAAGCTGGATCTTTCTTTGTCGTCTGGAAGCTCTCTAAAGTCACCAATAACCAACCGACGAAACAGGTTTACTGAACAACAAGTAAAACCTGTTAACGAAGCTCCAAAGTCTCGAACGCTGGATGAAAAGCGAAGAGACACAGATTCACCAAAGACTCAAGATATGGAGCAAAGTTCGTTGTTGAAGTCTCCATCGGCAACCCGACGAAATAGATTCACTGAACAACCAGCAAATCCTGGTGATGAAGCTCCAAATTCTCCACAGGGAATAAATACATCTAATATTGGCGAAGTACAATCGTTGATGTCACTTGATAAAGCTTCAAAATCACCAGCAGTTGATCGAAAACCAAAGAGCAAGGACTCGTCAAAGACAATGGATGTGGAGATCCCATCGATGGAGTCAGCTGATGAAACTCCAAAGTCACCAGCAGTTGATCGAAAACCAAAGAGCAAAGACTCGCTAAAGACAGTGGATGTGGAGATCCCATTGATGGAGTCGGCTGATGAAACTCCAAAGTCACCAGCAGTTGATCAAAAACCAAAGATCAAAGACTCGTCAAAGACAATGGATGTGGAGATCCCATCGATGGAGCCAGCTGATGAAACTCCAAAGTCACCAGCAGTTGATCGAAAACCAAAGAGCAAGGACTCTCCAAAAACAATGGATGTGGAGATCCCATCGATGGAGCCAGCTGATGAAACTCCAAAGTCACCAGCAGTTGATCGAAAACCAAAGATCAAAGACTCGCTAAAGACAGTGGATGTGGAGATCCCATCGATGGAGTCGGCTGATGAAACTCCAAAGTCACCAGCAGTTGATCAAAAACCAAAGAGCAATGAGTCGTCAAAGACAATAGATGTGGAAATTCTGTCGATGGAACCAGCTGATGAAACTCCAAAGTCACCAGTAGTTGATCGAAGACCAAAGAGCAAAGACTCGCTAAAGACGGTGTGTATGGAGATTCCATCGATTGAGCCAGTCGATAAGGCTCCAACTTCGCCGACAGTTGATCAAAAACCAAAGAGCAATGAGTCGTCAAAGACTGGTGATGAGAAGCAACAACAATCGTTGAAATCTCCAACAACTCCTCGAAAAAATAGATTCACTGATCAGTTAAATAAGACCAAACCAGGTCCAAAATCATTTATCGCTGACCGAACTGAACCTCTCTTAAACAAGCCAGAATCAACTGACAAGGAAACATTATCATCCAATAAAAATGGCGATAAAAGTGACATAAAGGTACCGATCAGTCACGAAGAGGTGCTTAAATCACCAAAACCTGAACAGAGTCCATTCACAAAGAAGCCCGCCTCTGCTGTGGATGAGACGTTAACATCACCACTCAATACAGTTAATTCTGAGGCCGAGATACCAAAATCACCAGCATCACCAGTATCTAAACAGAAATTGTCCACAGAAAGTCAAAGTAACTCCATCAAAGATGAATCATCGAAATCACAAACCGGTTCGCAACGACTTTCTCCAGAGAATGCACCAAAAACTTACAAAGAGAGTCTAAACACACCAATAGATGATCAAATAATAAGATCAACAGAGAAACAAGAGAATACTTCAAAGGACAAGAACTTGAAACCGTCTACATTTTCCTCAGGAAAGACAACGAGTTCCGACGAGGAGTTGATCAAATCACCAAGCAAGAGAAAAGAAGAAGACAACCTGGACGACGAAGGCTTAAAGTCGCCTACTATTTCCTCAAGAAAGTCAGCTAGTTCCAACGAGGAGTTGATCAAATCACCGAGAACTGACCGAAGAAGATCACCAGAAAAGCAAGAAGACACCTTGAAGGACAGGAACTTGATGTCACCTACCATTTCCACTGGAACCAACGAGGAGCTGATCAAATCACCAAAAACTGGACGAAGAAGAAGAAGAAAATCACCAGAGCAAAGATCTCAAAGCGAGGAAGAGATTCTAGCAGCCAAATACGAAAGTCTTGACCAAATTAAGAATAAGCAACTCAGTGAAGACATTGTCCAACACATGGAACATATCATGGGTGGAATCGATATTGCGCTCATCGAACATGGTATGTTTATAGTTTTTTTATTTCATTGATTTTCTTTTTCCTTATAAAGCTTGTGGATTATAGAGCCCAATCGTTCATCGTTCATGGCACATCTATAATTTAAACAAATAAAAGTTTGTTTTTCAAAATATTTAAAGAGAGTATACTTTTTCGCTGAAACTCATTTTTACAGCAAAGAAGAGCTTGCATAACAATTTATCTCGATAGATTTAAACTCTTTTTTGGCTTCTTCGACTTTAATTAAGGAATCACATTGGTAAACTAATATTCATGGTCCAATGAAAGACTTGGAAAATTTCTATTTTGCTTGTGCTATTTTTTTCCAAAAAACTGTAAAAAATTAGCTGTTTCAAGTACATTAAAACAACTCCTTTCATGTTTGTTTCTCTAGGTTCGAGACCAATGCATGAGTCATCTGGCCGTGACTCGTGGTACAAGAACGAAGGACTGGGTGACCACGTGGCTGGCTTGCTGTCAATGGTGGACCAATTTATCGACGAAGAAGACCATGAATTCAACAAGAGTTACGAAGCCATTAAAAAGTCGAATGCTCAACTAGAAAAGGAAAGAGAAAAGGATAAAACCAGTTTATCCAAAATCGCTGAACGCGCCAAATTAGAGAAAGATCTTTCTCCCGATTATGAGAGTTTTTCGCCATACTCTATAATGAAGAAACGAAACAGCGAACAACATTCGAGCTTCACCTTCAAAGATGTGGTGATCGGAGATGCTGGTCGTGAAGAGAAAGCAGATACTGTCCATGATGATGAATATTGTGTTATAGAGCTTGGTGGACCGTCTGTGGATGCTGTGTCTCCTACCAAAGGGATTGCCAAAGCTGAGAGAAAGAGTGTTAAACGAAGCACCTTTATTCAACGATTAATGCAGAGTGAAGATAAAGGTTTATCTTTTGATGACGTCGAGAATGTGACTTCTGGTGAAGAAGAACGGACGGTAGTCCTAGAGACTGAAGTTACCAAAGATGATAGAGAGGTTGTGGCAGATGATGAAAAGCCAACAATTGACATCAATAAAATGACCCTCAAAGAATCTTCACTTGATCCTGAGGTGTCCAGTGATTGCCCAGAAAAGTATCCAGAACAGAGCTCTGTTTCAAACGAAGTCAATAGCCCGACTCCTGTAGAGGAACCAAAGGTTACAGGACCAGCTAACTCGAAAAAGATCGCAGGAGACGAAGCTAACAGGCTACCATTATGTGATGAGAAAAAGACAGCTGAACCCATAGCTGAGATATCCGAACCCAAGGAAAAAATGCAACAACATGAAGTCAAGAGCAAAACTCCTGACGAGCCACCGAAGAGTTCAGAACATGTAGTTAAGCTAGCTGAAACAAAGAGAAAAATCAACGAATTCCAAATTCCGATTTCAGCAAAAGAGCCAAAGGCTGTACAATCTACTGTTGAATCTTCAGAATCCAAAAAGAGATCAAAACGAAGTAATTTCATCCAACGCTTGATGGAAAGTGAAGAGATTCAATCTGCAGATGAAAATGAGCTCTCTGATGACCAAATGGATGATGATAAATTCTTATACGCTAGACGCGAACAATCAGTCAAGCACTTAGTATTTGATTCTACCGGTAAGGAGGTGTCGAAGAAACAAGAACAAGAAACTTCACAGTTGCAAGTATCATCACAAATACAAGATGGCCAAGAGATCGATGAGTCATCGAAGGCTATTGTAACACTTGGTAGAGCAGAACCAACGGTACTAGAATCGATGGCTAACCAAGAGGTAGCAACACGACAAGATAGCCTTCTTCAAGAAGAAGCAATCAATGAGGACGTGTCTGAGACGAAAAAGTCAACATCTCCAATGAGTCCCAAAGAACGGATGTTATTGAAACAAAAAATGAGGATTCGCCAGGAAAGCATCGATGAAACACTGGACGACATTTTGGTGTTCCAGAGGTTGACGCCACATCAATAGAAAGTCCTGGCTATATCAATATCGGTCGAGAAATAACCTCATTCTCTATTGCTGAGGATTCTGAACAGAAAGGTATGCTTGATGGTACTCCTGTCTCACCAGATGTTACCACTGCTCCAATAGAAAGCCTTGAACAGATGGGTCATGTCCATATCGATCAAGGAACAACTAAATTTGATATCACTAAAGAGTCTGAAAAGAAAGTCATACTGGATGGTATCTCTGCATTTTCTGATGTCGACCCTACTTCGCCAATAGATGCATGCGTACCTAAATCTGAATCTGAAACTGAATCTAATACACCAGTATCTAATGGAGTAATTGGTATTCTTGATTCACCAGATATTGTCTCTGCGACTATTGAAAGTCCTGGTTATATCAACATCGTTCGAGAAGTAACCCCATCTTCTCTTGCCGAAGACTCTGAACGAAAAGAAATAAAGGTTGTTACCCCTGCTTTCACTGATGTTGACCCAGATCTTATAAAAGTAGAAATGACTACTACACTGGTATCTAAACCGTCAATATCTCATGAAGAGGTATCATCGCCGACTGCATTAAGCTTAGACGATGTCCAAGAGGATGATACTGACGTTCCTAGTCATACAGAATATGTCAATATTGATGTAGGAGTGACACCATTGACAATTACTGAGGATGCAGAAGTCGTTGAAGATTCTGAGTTAGTTGAAGACCCGGTGGTTCCTGAGACAAAGAATGTGGAACAAGTCAGGAGGACAAGCGAAAATGAAAGTACAACTCAAATTATCGAACCCGATTCCATAGTTGGTGAAGATCCGAAGATTGATGTTGGGTTTGTTAAAGAATCTGAACCTCATAAAGTAAACCTCATTTGCACCGTTGAGCAAGCTTCGGAACAACCGAAAAACGAAGATACTGATCTGGAGATTCAAGGCGACATCACGATTCTTGAAGTTACCGATACTGTCGACAGCTTTGATGAAGTTGATCTTTCAAATATGGAAGAGTTCGATCAAATCATCGACGACCTAACCATTCCTGACTGTGATCAAGACACTCCAGATCCTCTTACTGTCCACAACGTTGTCGTGGATTCACCTGAAGATACCAGGAAGAATGAAACATCCAAAAACCACGTTGAACTAAAGAAGACCCTGCTACAAGATCAACAAATAGTTATTGAAGAGAAAATCACAGTGGAATCAAATACACGGGAAGTGTTTGCAGAAAACGATAATCTCTTAACAAATACACAACAATCTGATGACAGTATTACGTCATACAATAATAGAGAGAAAGAAGAGAATTATAAAAAATCATTACATCATAATAATGACCTCATCACCACTGATGGATCTCTGCTCGCTAACAAGTCATTAAACACAACCACTGTTGCTCAAGATGAATCTATCAAACTCAGGTCTGATAAGGAACAAAATTATCATGTGAAAATTGAAACTGGAGAGCTTAAAGAGAGACAAGATAATCGATACGACTATCTCTCAAGAGTGAGTAATCGAGATGAGAATGACTCGAGAGCAAACGAAATAAACGCTCAAGCGAAACAATGGATAGAGGTTGTAGAGCAAGACGATAATCGCCCAGAAAACAAATCTCCGGAGGTGGAAAATCAAGAAGACGCTGTTTCAAAAGAGGAAGACCACTCGGTGAAGAAAGAGTTAATCTCCAAGACGAGAAATCCCACAGAAAACAAACATCATATCGAAGATAGCACGATAGTTACCAAGCAGAAACAACACTCCCTTACCAATGAACAAGTCAATCACTCAACTATTTCACAAGAGGGCTTTAACAACCAGGACAATCCTCTCACTCATCAGCTAGACGACGATACAAATGATTTTAACAATGGAGAAATAGAAGGAGTTGTTACTGCAGCGAGGATAAAAGAGGATAGCACTTTCAATAGAGAGTATAATCCTGTTTATATAAAAACCGAACATCAAAAAACAACAACTGATGTTTTAATTGATAGTTCAAATATACTGACGTTTGATAATAAAAACACAGGATTGCAGCATAGAGAAAGTCGTTTGGATCAACGTTATACAGAGGGAAAACCAGATCTTTTGAGTGAAAATATTATCAAGGAAAATCGTTCAGAATTTACAGTAATTGAATCATCACTAAAGAATTTGACGGATAAGGAAAATGGTTCTATTGATAGTGTTGTCGTAAATGATTCTAACAGTAGAAATAATCGACGTGGAAAACCATTGAGCGACAAGAAATTTGAGACTGCTACGAAGAGGGTTGTTGGAAGAGAGGAAAATAGTTGGATTCGTGTATCAGCAGATTCTTCTGAAAGTGTAAACACTGCGCATCAAAACAAAGTTGAGACTAAAGTTGAACCTGAATCTCGTCAAAAGATATTGGCTATAAATTCGATCGTCAGTTTGAAAGGAGATAGTATCGATTTTAAAGAATATTTATTGAAGCATTCGGATACAGTTTTTAACGTACGAGAATCGAACGAATTTCGTGGAAAAGACTTGGAAAATATGACTGAAACAGAGCTTATTGTTGAGCCGTTGTTGGACGGGCAAGAATCGGACGTTATCAAGCTGAAAGGCTCACTACAAACGGTCGATGATCTACTCTCAGGTGCTGTGAGCAGTTCCAACGGGATGGGTTCGAACCAAGAAGTCATGGCTGTTATTCAAGATGCTGTGAACGAATTTACAGCCGATATTGGAAGTGGCGAATCGAGGAAAAATATTTCATCAGAAGTTAATATTGTTTTCCCACATTCACCTTCAGCACAAAAAAGAACGATTTCTTTTATATTCAAAGAAGACCAAGAACAGAGGTTCCATTCTGAAATTGAAACTGATATTGCCAACAAATCACCTTTAGCTTCTCCCGCTCAACACGTATCGATGTTATCGATTGATGATTCGTCGACTCAGCCTGGTATGAAACGTTCGGGTAGCTTCTTATCAGTTGCTAACGTACCTGAACTGAACGCGTCGGGAAAACACGTAGATACGCATGCGCAAAGCGATAAACAATGGTCATATAGCATACGTCAAAAGAACGAAGGCACCTGTCAGTTAAGTATCCAAGTTATAATGGACTCGAATATTTTAGAACGATTTGAAACGGAGACAGTTGAATTTAAAAACATTTTGAAGAATTTTGAGCATGATGGTTGTATAGGGGAATGGGTGTTAGTAAATTGTACCACGAGGGAAATTGAAATTTTCATACAATTACTGAAAGAACTTTTAGAGAAGGAGAAATTGAGGGAACTAGATAATGATATGGACAAAAATAAGTTCTGTTATATTCTATAGTATATTATTATTATTTATTTCAAAGTTTCTTTTTATCCCACCTAGGGTAAAGCCCTTGAAAATGTTCTCAACATGTTCTTAAATTTTTGATTTTGAGCCTTTTTTTCTTATAAAACTGAACATTCATCATTCATATCCATTAGAATTTTTCGTCCCGTCAACTCTCTCTCTCTCTCTCTGCAATGGGAATTTTTTCACTCGCGAATTTTTAAAGTCAACTCTTGCAGTGACATTCTACTTGAATTTTTTAACTCTGTAATTTGCAAACTTTCGTTCCACTCCTAATAAGATTATCTGATTTAATGAGTTTATAAGATAGACGAGAAGCTTCAGTTTTTATTAATTTACTCTTTATAGGAAGGCGGAGTCTTGTCTGGAAAGCTGATGCAAAGTCACAGTTCTCAGTGATTTTATGGAATTGCAATGTGACTTGCAAAAAATTAGGATTTTTAGGAAACTTTTTCAAGCATCCCAAATTCTGTTTATGTTTTTGAAGCTTTTAAATTCCTATCTAGCTTTTGAAAAAGTTAGTGAGTGGATGTTATCAAGTTCTGGGATGCTCTCACAGATACACGTTTTTTTTCATTAGAACATCCAAAAATTTTGAAGCCTTCAGATGTTCTTAACTTTTCGGGTTTCAAGCCTAAAAAAAATTTTTTTTCTCATTTTCAGCATTTTTGTCCATCTTCCTAAGAAAACAGGTGTTTTAGAGCCCACAAAGCCTTAAAATTTTCTTAACTTGTTCTTAAGATTTTGGCCACCGAAGCCTCATGTTCTTATTAAAAAAAACGTGTATAACCAGATTTTCATGACACGATGAAAAGTGCTTTAAAAATAATATCAATTGCTTTGCCAAAATACTTAACTTTAGGGTTTGTTATTATTTCTCAAGAGGTTAGAGGATTATCAAATGTTTATTTAAGTCAGAATGCTAGTCTATATTCAAATAGGGTGGGGTCTAAAAGTTTAACATTTTAAACTGTTGTTTAATAAATAACTTCTTTTTTTTCAAGCAAAAAAAATTATTATATTTTTGTATTTTATATGTATGTATATTAAATTTGTTAGTTAAAGTAAACATCTCTAAATAACTCAACATTTTAAATTCCCGTACGAAACATAGAAATCTTCCAAATGACCAAAAACCTGGCTATCCACCTAAATGATGACCATGGAATAGTTTCAGCATTTTGCGTGTGTTCTGGTTTATTTTCGTATGCAATTGCATGTTTTAGTGTCTGCAAAGCCTTAAATTCATATAATGTTCTTTTTAAATCTTTCCTCGAAGCCTCACATTCTATCTCATATACTTTGTTCTTCTTTGTAAGAAATTCTTAACAAACAGTCTAAACACTTTCAAACAGAGCAGAACTTTTTCGAACCGAAGATTTTATCGAAAAATCTAATTCCAATTCATACAGAAAGCTGCGGTTTAAAAGAAAAGAACAGATAAATACAGAATGTGAGCAAAATCAAATCTGGTATATCTAGCTGTTACCAGATTCTGCAATCATCCAGGTCTCTGCAAATAAGTAGAAATTATTTATGCAAGATTTTTTATAACCTGTCTATTGTTTTGGTACTACTTTCCTTAGTTTCGATGTATTTCAAGTCTTTTTGAGATAGTCAGGATAATCCTGCATTTTTTTTTTTTGAAATAATGGCTCGTCTCACGATAATAGCATGCAAGATAATACTGATGTTATGTTTTCATTTGACATTTGCACAAAGGTGAGTAACTATGCTTTCAGCTTCGAATTTATTCAGTGAAGAGAATTTGGGCTGTAAATTATTTTCACCATTAGATCTTCGTGCTTCACCAAATTGCCCCTGCCCCCCCCAATCGATTTGTCACCGATAGATGATTTATTTATCATGGCGTCGTTTAAGCTTTAAAATGTGTATTCTTGAATATAACCTTCCGTTACCTCTATATACAATATTTCCAGCCAATCGCATCCAAACACTGACTCGTCAATCATTACAAACACGGTAACAGGAAACGTACGAGCTGACTCCAAAGGAAAAGCAGGAGGTGGCGCTAAATCAGCCGCTGGCGCTGCTGCCGCTTCCGATTCATCCTCCGAATCTCAAACATTTACAAACACGAAAGTCAACACTCGGATCGCTACATCGTCAAACGCACGAAGCGGAGCCAATGCGGCCGCCAAAGTCAAAACATATGCGAATGCAAAAACGAACACTAAAGTTGAAACGAAGCAACAGAAACCAATGACATTCCCACCAACTACACCTCCACAGAATACTAAAATGTCACCTAATGATTATAATACCGGTAACGGTACTGGACCATGCCCTTGTCAAAACTCGACCACTATTATTCAAGTTGTATGCCCTAATTGTACATGCCCTTGTCCACCTAATTCACCCCCTACCACACCGTCTGGGGAAACTACACCTAAACTAACCACCCCGTCTGGGGAAACTACACCTCAACTAACCACCCCTTCCTCCACAACCATTACTACCACAAAGGGAAGTACCACCACGCCCTCGGGTGGATACACTACGCCTTACCCATGGTATACCACCTGTTCCCCTTGTCCGCCTTGCACCCCACCCTGCTTACCACCATGTACACCCTATCCACCATGTTGTCCGCCCTGTCAACTACCTGTTTGCTACCAGGCGCAATGTCCTTATGATAAACGAAGTACATTAATGAAAATGTTTTCCTATTTGTTTGGTAGGAACAAAGAGAATTGATGAAAATATATACACCATGAGTTTGATAAAAATTTAGATGCAATAAATATGCATCTTGTGCCTGGTGTTAATGAATGGAGGTTACGTTGAAATAGGTGTTATGGATTTGAAGAATGTTGGATAAAAAGTCGGATCTTTTCTGTCTTTGTGAACCAATTATTAGAAGGTGGTGCTCCCTGGCTTGTTTCTTGGTAAAACAGATTCAAAACTTTGATGGAGACTTCTATAGATGCTGGATGCTCATCCATCCGTTACTGGTCATAACCATAACGTGCGAAATACGTAATAGGAAAAATATCAAGTACAATTTCAAAAGCACGCTAAAGAATATTTATTGGTAGAATTTGCTTACTGAATAGATTATTATTTGTTTGATAGAAAATGAGAAGGAGATTGATTATATTTTTTTCATGAATACAAATCTACGCCGGAATCATGTTTTCTTTGCCAAAACTACTCTAAACAACAATTCGTCAATTTTTAGACTTTTCACCGTATTAAATCCACACGGTGCAACGTGATTCGTAAAAGTACATACAGTACATACGAATCTGGAATTTACCCGGAAATTTAATTCAAATAATATTTTTCCTTCTCCTTTGATTTTTATCATATCTAATTTTGTAAATATTTAAAATAATAATAACTTTTTTAAAAAGCTATTTATTCTAATTTAATAACTAATTTTGGGGTCAGTCGAAAACCTGACCTTCCTCTGTGGTCCGGCCATATGGCCTACCCTATGACCTTCCTTATGGCCCATACAATACAATTCAGACGGCCTCAGACCTTTGGATCTCTCTTTTTTCGATTCTGCACCCAAAAAACACAAAACTTGGTGAAAATTTTTTGACCTGGACCAGATTCGAACTCTGGACCTCATAGTGCATGGAGGCTAAATGCAAACTGACTGACTTTTGGTGAAGCGCTGGGGAATTATTTCAGGGGTGTCCATGGCTTGCCACCGAGCTCAAAAGGGACCCTTAAGAGTATTATGGGGACTTGGCCAAAGGTATTCGCCAACAGAACAGAGGCTCCAGTGGTTCTTGACTGAGAAAATTTTATCGCTGTGCTCCACGAAACCGAAAGTACCCAGGCGGCCCCCCATCTAAGCACTGTCCTGGCCAGACAATGCAGAACATCCATGGCTTGACAATGTTCGGTGCTTTCATGGTTTTGCACGTGTCAATCGAATTACTTGTAATCAAAGTGTCAAAGATAAAGACTATAAAGACTCGAAACTTATTTATTTTGTTTGTTTATTTTAGTCCAGCATTAGAATTTGTTTTCGCATTTTCAGAATGATAACAATCGAATAATTTTTTAGAGTTTTTAGGTGGGCCATAAGGTAGGTCATAGGTTAGGCCATATGACCGAGCCATAGGGGTAGATCAGGTTTTCGACTGACCCCTAATTTTGAACATTAAAAATCAATCTGTTCAACTTCTTCTTTTGAAGTTTTGGTTGAGGTCTAGTTGTCAGTACATGTTTTTTTTATAAGCATACAAAAATCCAAAAGCTGGCTCGGAAATGCTTAGATCGAGAGATTTACAAAGCTGAAAAATGCTTTGAGGGATGCTTATATCCTAAGCAAGAATTTAGAGAAATTTCGAAAGTCCAGCCAAAAACAAACAAATTCTGAAAATGAAGGCTCAAAGTAATGTTTAGTATATGCTTAAATTTTTGCCATATATGAGCCTAAATATGCTTATAAGCGCAATGCTTATAAAAAACCATTTTGAATTTAAAGATCCAATAGATTTCAACGTGAAAAACATCTATTTCCCACTCTCCTCCAAATCACTTCCGCTAAAGTTAAGTTACATTACACAATAAGTAGGCTATTCCTAAGACATTAAAAATGCCCTATAAAATGGACATATCATTTGGTAAATTTTTGTAAGAAATTAAAGAAATTCTAAAAACCACTCCCCGGGGAGGGGGACAATTAGGCAAAATTGGGTACGGTGACGTGCCACTGGTCAGGGTCCCTTTTTTAGGCTCTGAAGATATCTGAAAGGATCTCAAATTTACTAATTTTCAAGATGTGTATCTTATAGGGTCGACTTTTAGTCGTTTTTTAGTCGTTTTGGCCACTTTTAAGGGTAAAAATGAGAAAAATTTTCGATTTTTCTTTCTGACAGGGTCCCAAATTTGCCAAATATTCTTATCTGACAGGGTTCATTTTTCAAACTCCAGCAGTACGTCCCCCCCCGTTGGTCGTCAAGGTCAGTCTTATTTCAACTCTTCTCTTACATTGCATTGGTAAATTCTAATTCTTCATCGTTTCACAATTTTAAGCTAAGAAATATCAGAACTACGAGATTGATAATAAATCAACCGAACAGTCGATTTGGTTATGTAATGAAAGAACTATACACCGAACTTTTGAGCTCAATGTGGCCAGAAACAGAACAACCATTAGTTCAAGAGGGCAATGAAATATCCTCAAATGTCACTTCTAATGTCTCCTCAGCCATTGGTTACGTTCATTGACTTCAAAGATAAATTATTGTTTTGACTAAAAGAAGAAAAGGTATTGTTATATTATTGTGTTTGTTTTACTTTAATACAACAATACAACCTCCTTGGTGCTTCTTTGATTTAAATAAAAACATAGATTATAACTCCATCATAGTGATTTTTTTTTCAAATTAGTTCTTATAAAAGACCTGCAAAATGAATAGAATTCTGAGAAATGACGAAATACACAAATAATGTATATGACTTTCGTTTTAGTGTTTTTGTGTGTGTTATTTTCTGTTTGTATAGCATTTGTATGTTTACAGCGTACAGTACTTCGAATATTACTTTTTGTTGTAGAAAAGGCAAGGAGAGAAAATATCACGGTTAACTTTTTTACAGTCGAGAATTAAAAACTTTATTATAAAAATGTCGGTGTCTAATGTCAACGAAGAGAAGGAAATTATTAATGTGGAGGAAACCGAGACCAAGGATTCTGAGAATGAAGATGAAAATGAAATTGCAGATGTTAAGAAGCAGCTTGTTCTGTTTGGTTTGGAAGAAGAAAATTGTGATGTGGCGATATCAACCAAGGATAAAGTCATTTTTGTTAAATCAACCTTTTTGCAGTATGTTTTTGGTGACCGTTTCAATGAAATTTTAGCATCAGCAACTAATAATCACAATGAGAATCGTGATGGAAATGTGGATGGTATCTTGGAAGAAGTCAAACCTGTAAAGTACAAGATAGACTTGGAGGCGGAAAACATTGAAAGCAAAAACATCGAATTTGCACTATCATTTTATCAACCACTTCAATTCAGTGTCGACGTTGATGGTGAGTAATTAAAAAAAACTTCTAAATTGACTTTTGACAAAACGTTATTTTGCCTTTTCATTATCATTCGAGTACAAATATGTCAATTTAGTGGTGTAGAAATGGGTCAAAACTAGACTAGCAAGCGTCTGTCTTTCCTTGGACACAGGAATGCGGGAATAGTGCTTATATAATAAAGAGTTCTTATGAAATATAGAAATTGCCGCGGGGGAGTGGATTGGAAAGACAGACTAGTTCCAAACGGTGCAATACGGGATTTTGCTTCAATCTAATCTCAGGCAACGTTCCCTCGAAAAAGAGGGAAGATAAAATGAATGGACACGGCTTATTTTTTCTTCTGTTCTCATCGCAATATTTGAGTTTCTCGGAGTTATGGATGAGAAAAAAATATAAACACAAACAGAAAAACGTGGCGAGGACTTCTCCAACTTCTTTGCTAAACTGAGAAGAGAAGATTTTTAATGCTTTTGAATGTTTATAAACACAGATTTAAACTGTCTTGGCATCCTCTATCTGAGATACTTTATTCATACATTGTTTTTGGCTTGGTTGGGACGTTGATATATTCAAAAAACAAACAAACTTTTATATGGATTATACTTTCACTTTTTCATGTGATTGTTGTGATTGAAAGATTTTTTGATTATGTATGGTTATAAACATTCATGACATGTTTTAACACTGGTATCTTTGAAATTTTGTTGGCTTGGTACGTTGGTAAATCTATAGTACAAGTGCAGTATTTATGACAATATGACACAGCTGAACACAGATTCCATGACTGCATGCAGGATTTTTTGCAGGGAATGTTCAATATGTTTATGCTCACATTCATTGGGTAGCAGATCACTGCTTTTTCTATAGTACAAGTTAAACTTGATAACCTTATCCCAGAGAATGTAACTCTGAAATGGCTACAGAAATCCTCAAAAATTAAGATGGAAAGTATGGTATTTATATAACATTTTTGGTGGTGCGATACATGGTGTGGAAATGATGAAAAGTGAAAGTGGTAATTTGGAATTTAAAAATTGAATGCTTTTTATACGTATACAATATTCTGACAAGCTGTGAATGAAAATAACAACATTTTACATTGAGATGACTGGTTTTCTGGGTTTTCGGATGCCCGGCCGTTGTTTAGCTGGATTTCACTTACTTGAAATTGTTAGATGTACCAGATGTACGAGGATGTTTTGGGTTTTCACTACTGGCAGACTTCCAGGGGGCACTTAGGCAAAATTAAGTATGGGGACATGCCGCTGATCAGGTTCCCTTTTTCAGACTCTAGAGATATATGATAGGGTGTCAAATTTGTACTAATTTTCAAGATAGTAACCCTGACTGGGTCGATTTTTGGTCATTTTAGACAATTTTTACAGTGAGAATATTAGAAATATTAGAAAATATTTGAATTTTTCATCTAAAGTCATTTTTGCCACTTTACAGATTTTTTTCGATTGAATCATTTATCGTTCTGAAATGGTCCCAAATTTACCAAACATTCATATCTCACAGGGTCCACTTTTCAAACTCCAGCGCAGGGCACATCCCCGTCGGTCGTCAAGGTTGGTGCCCCCCCCTCCCCCGGAGCATACTTCTACCTTGTAATTTTTTGTTGTCCCCTGGTGTTGTTGAACACGTTCAGACTGAAATTTATACCTACTGTGAAAGTCTTTCAAAACTTATACTATGCTTATATGCTTATAAAATTTATGAAAATTTGGATTGGACTTTTGCCAATTTAAAAACAACCACTTGGATTTGGAAGTAGTTTTATGTAGATACTATATATAATTTTTATAGCAAAATTGGAGGTCAATAGGTACAAATACATATAATTTTATGTTTTGTAAAAGCTGTTGCTTTTTTTCTTTTTGGCTTTTATAAAAAAAAAGTTTTCTTATGCCTGCAATGGCCCTTGATCCCCTGATCTTTTATATTCTTGATGTCGTTTTTTTAACAAAATGTTCATCTTTTTCTTTTGAAAGAGATTTTTCCCCTTACATGAATATTTTTGTTTTGGAGTACCTAGCTGGTAGGTACAGTTCGGTTTATATTCTTTTCATTCATTTCACAAATCATATTTTTTGTGAATAGTTTTATTTAACTCCTTGTCTTGTTGTTGGTATCTTGTTTCAAGTACTTTCAAGTACTTTCAATTTTTTCAAAATAAGATAGCTTCTAAATTGACTGATATTCCATTGTACTCACCTTCTTTTATATAATACATCAAAATCAAAAAATAATCAGGATGTGAGTTTGTTTTGATTTGAGTGAATTGAATTGTATATCAAAATGTTGCACATAAGATGATAAAACACCTCTCATTTAACAAAATAAAACATAAAAAAGCTTCTAAATTGACTGATATTCCATTGTACTCACCTTCTTTTATATAATACATTAAAATCAAAAAATAATCATGATGTGAGTTTGTTTTGATTTGAGTGAATTGAATTGTATATCAAAATGTTGCACATAAGATGATAAAACACCTCTCATTTAACAAAATAAAAACCAAGTTTTCAAAAACGCTGTTAATTTAGTTCAGCAATTCAAGAGTCTCATTAAAAAAAACATAATAATAAAGTGTAAAAAAAGTACCGAGTTTTGTTTACTTTTTTATTCTAATCCGTGAGAGTGAGTGCGCTGTTTTGAGTGAGCACTCCGCCGCGGTAGAAAAAGCACTCCACCGTTTATTTAGTAAAGAGCGCCTTTTGGAACTAGTCGTTGTATTCAGAAAACATATAAAAAAATAGATCCCATTGAAAGTTTAATCTGCAGCGAAATACAACGACGTGGTTTACTAGTCTAGGTCAAAACCAGTGCGAATACAAAAAAGAATACAAGTATTATCGTATATTATCTAATTTTTATTGGACCTACTTGGAGGTCCTATAAATTAACCTGTGTTCGTCCGTCCGTCCGTCCGTCCGTCCGTCCGTCCGTCCGTCCGTCTGTTACCAACTTTTCTCGGGGTTGAATCATAGGAATCTTTTGATTTTTGGTACAAAGGTGCAAAATGGTGGTGGGCAAAATGTGACGGAGCCCGATTTTCTAAAAAAAATTTTTTTGGGCAAATTTGGGCCAAAAAACAGCTAAAAACGGGGTTTTTTTGGACTTTGTGAAAAATTGGATCATTAATTTTTTCTGATTTTTTGCATGAAAGTAGGGTACCATCATAGGTAAAAGATGGCTTAAGCAGATTTTTGCAAAAAAATTTTGTTGGCTCAAAAAACGCATGTTTATCTATAAGAATCACTTGTAATAAGCATACATCAATGTTCTTAGTCAAATTACTCACTTTTTATATGAGAAAGATGTTTTTTTTTTGCTCATGAGGCCTTACTGTTGAAGAATATGTGTGTTTAGACATGAAATTTTGGTTGCTTGGCGTGTTTTTTTAAAAAAACTGGCCAAATTCGATATTTTTTATAAGTACATTATCAATTACTTAGGTATTAGATTTTCTCGAGATTGGCTCTTTCATTCTTTATGATTTATTGTACAAACATGCATAACTATAAACCCTCGAATGTAACGGAGCCCGATTTTCGAAAGAAAATGTTTTGGGCAAATTTGGGCCAAAAAACGGCTAAAAAAAGGGTTTTTTGGACTTTGTGAAATATTGGATCATTAATTTTTTCTGATTTTTTGCATGAAAGTAGGTAAAAGATGGCTGAAGCAGATTTTTGTAAAAGAAGAATTTTTCAGCTCAAAAAACGCATCTTTATCTATAAGAATCACTATTAATAAGCATACATCAATGTTCTTAGCCAAATTACCCAATTTTTTGATGAGATAGATGTTTGTTTTTGCTCACAAAGTCTTGAATATGAAAGAATATTTCAAGAGCATGAAATTTTGGTTTCTAAACGTTTTTTTATAAGAAACAAACGACTAATTTTAATAGATCGTCACTATTTGTGTTCTGAATGATTGTTAAATGGTCACGTCGCGTAGATATCAATTATAAATGTGTTAAATGCATAACCAGGTAGGTCCATAAAAGTATCACTTGTTTCATATATACTTCCTTACAACTACTTGTTTCAAATAAACGCCCCTCCTAGAGAGAAAGCGTTTATTCAAAGGGGGCGTTTATTCCCCCTGAGTTCTTTAGAAATTTCCCTTAAAGGAGCGGCGTTTAAAAGAAGGGAGCGTTTATTCGAAGTAATACGGTACCTCGAAATGCTTTCAAGATTATATATTTTTTAATTATGATTTCTACCATAGCATTATCTACAGATTTCGATGGAATACTTGAAGTATGCAGGAAGTGGAACCTCCATAAACTAAGAGCATATTTAGAGGATTATCTTTGCACTAAACATCCAAACCGTCCTTCAAATTCAAGTTTTAATTACACTTTAAACAAAGATCAGTTGAAGCTTATCAAGTTGGCAACCAAATTTGATATAAAGACTTTATATCATGAAACGATGTCCCCGACTCCACGCATCGATTTGGGATCAATGAAAGACAATCAAGCATTCCAAGATCTTCCAATGTTAACGAGATACGAGTTGTTAAGGAATTCAGTTATTCATCTTTTTCAAAGAAAAGGCCAGTCAATCATTTCTGAAGTAGATGACATTTTCAATTTCTACGATGTCCTTCTTTACGAGAAAAGAACACCCGACATTTCAGCAAAGAAATCATTTCAGGAGGAACCTTGCTTTGAATACGATCCAAAAGAGAAAGATTGTTTTCTAGCAGAACCGGCAGACAAGAGATTTGTAGTTTTGATCATCGAAGGAATAAAACTCTATGTCGATTCGTACATTTTAGTTGATAATTCTCCGGTGTTTGAAGAAATGCTCGAAACAGCTTTCCGAGATGAAAGTGGAAAGAAAGTGTTGGCAATGCCTGGCAAAGATGTCAACCAAATTGCTCATCTACTAACATTCTTGTCTGAACCAAGAGAAATTGAAGGTACTATCCGTTTTATGTGCTCTCCTTTTATTAAGTCTTTTACACATTTTTTTATAAGCAACTCAAATTTTTGGGTCAGGGGTCAGGGCTAGGGTTACTTTTGAGAAATTTGATCTGACCACCCCTGATTATACCATATATTTGCTTATTGGGTCAAGGGCTATGGTTTGTCATGGTTGGACTATCTTAAAAACATTTTACTTTAGGAGATAATAAAAAAGAATTGGTTAATTGCTGAAAGTAATACCTCGTTTGAAAGATGATTGGTATAAAGCCTCGAATGATTTTCTAAAATGTTAAAAATAGAGATGGAAGAAAAGAAGAAAAATGAAGACACTTGATTTTACACTTTTCTCTAACTTTGAACCACGTTGATTTTAAATATTTATTCAGATTTTTCCATTTCTGTCTTTCAGATCAAAAGTCTATTAAGTTTATCGTCCAATTTGGCATACTTTCGAAGACCTATTTTCTTTTGTTCTTATAGTGAACAATACCGATTTGCTGGCACTGGCAAGCCTTATTGATGAATTTGAAATGACCCTGTTAAAAGACAAAATTCGACTGTTTTTGGAGAATGTCCATGAAGATAAACCTAAAGTTCAGTTGAAGTATCTCAAATTGGTGTGTATGTTGAGACTCTCTAGTGTTTCAAAGTTCAACATTCTCAATCAAATTGGCCGAGGATTGACAAGGTTCTCCAAACTTCGATTGATCAAAGAATTATACCGTTTGAATTTGGAAACAATAAAACTAGTTGCACAAAATCGTTTGTGGTACCTTTTGCAAAAAGATTTTGATAATTTATTGGACAAAATACAAGACGAGATGAATGTCATTTTAGACATATATATGTCAAGAGCGAGCAGAAGATAATCGCGCTACAAAATTACAACACCAAGATATTCATCACCTGATATTTATTACATGTAAAATAATACGAAGTAAAACGTTCGTAAGCAGTAGCGTCGTGGCAGGGGGCGGTTACGCCAAAATCCCAACTTTCAACTCAAGATTTGCCTCCCCAATTTTCCCCCAATTTTAATAGACCTGTTCTTAATCCATTATTTTTTAGCATAGTGTCAGAAGTGTCAGACAATTTTGTAGTGAAAGGATGAAAAGCTGAAAAGATTTGTTTCTGAATTTTCTAACTAGTATTTTTTGCATGGTGGTGCTATGTGGGTAAAAATAGTTTAGGGACGACTTTCAATCCCATCCTTTTTTACGTTCATTTTTTTATCACAAGCGACCTTCAGGGACGTTTTAAGACCTCCGGAGAGCGTTCGTAAACGTCTCTGATCGTTTCCTTCGTCTACCATTTTTAGGAATGTCTTAACGTCTGTCTCAAAAGTACGTGCACACTTTACTTTTTCAGCTTTATTGATACTGTTTTAAATCTATACACCATTGGAAAGATATTTAAGAAGATAATCTAAAAGATTATTTTTTTAGATTATATTTTCATTTTTCAAATTTCAAAAACTTATTGGTCCATCACATTATTGTTATTAGAATTATCTTTCCAAAGGTTTATAGCTTTTTTAAAATAGCATAAATGCGTGCTGAGAAATTATCAAAAAGGTGAAGTGTCCACGTAACTGTGGTATCATTCATACAAATTTCAACTGAAATAATTACTTTAATCGTAGAAATTTTAGGGAGACTAATTTTAGCGTTTTAGCGAGTTTTCCCTATTTTCGCTAAAATAAATCTCGCTAAAACACGCCGAATCGACAGATCGCTAAAATTTATCCGCGCGAAATTTCTGGTTATATTGCCTTGATATATTTTTATCAATAGGAAGGGTTTCAGTGCAAAGAAATGCTAGAAAACGAACTCAGTCAATAATGTAATACGAGTATTCGCTAAAATTTATCCACGCGAAATTTTTTGAAATCGTGATTCGCTAAAATAAATCCAAAAAAAATCAAGATTTTCACGACTCGCTAATACCTTAAGGCGAGAAATTTTCGCGAGGTAAAAAAAATTGCATTTCGTGGGTATTAATTTTCGCGAATGGATGCAAACAGAAAATTTCGCGGGTATTTATTTTTGCAAATCGGAAAAAAAATTAATCTTTTTTTTTTTGTCTGCAACTTGGAAAAAGCGATAATCTTTCTAAAAGTTTAAAAATTGCATTTCGCGGGTATAAATTTTCGCGAATGCGACTCCTAGAAATATTGCGCGGGTATTTAATTTTGCGAAATCGACTAAAATTCGCGAAATTCGCGAAAATTTGTACCCGCGAAAATTTCTCGCCTTAAGGTATACGCTAAAATTAGTCTCGCTAAAATTTCTACGATTAAAGTATGACGTGGAGAGCTATTTGTGATTCAGGCAAACGAAGTCTCCAAAACTTGTAATGTCGAGCCATTTCGAAAATTCAGCTTTCTTCAATTTTTTATTTTAGGTACAAGCACTTTTTTATCTTTTAATTTTTCGAAAGTGCTTATACCTGGTCAGAAGACGCGATTTTTCCGAAGAACTTACCAAAACCCCTGCGAAGTTATTCACTTTGTAGGTTCTGAGAGCCCAAAATGTATTTTTGCTTGTTTTAAGGGGTTTGTGTTTTTGAGGCGTAAACATCGGTATAATAAACCCTATTTTAAGCTTTTTGAAATCATTTTATCACAAGGAAATTCATACCTTTCTAAATCAGTAGCTGAAATGGCCGTAATTCGGCCCGAAAACGAACTTCTGCAGAAACTTTTTCGTTTTGGTATGAATTCTACAAATAAAAGTCGAAGGTAAGCCAAAAACAAAACTTACAAAAAGTATGTAAAAAGTATGCCGGAAAACTTGCTTTAACTTATTGCAATTTTTCGCATTTGCCAAAATATCGATGGTGTTGACGTACTTCAAATTTAGCATAATTTCAGAACTTATTTCTTTATGCCCTGTCTTAAGCATAGCAACAAGTCAGGTGGGCTATTTCTGGGTCGTAGTTGGACTATAAGTATTTTACCATGCCCAATACACGTTTAATTCATCCATTTTTTTAGAGAATTTCTATTAAAAAATGTTAACTGATAAAATAACGATGTACGCCCTGGAGCTAGTGGTTCACAATGCTGAGAAGAATCACTCAAAGTCTTGGCTGTCGTGTGAGGTGAAGGTAAAGAATTTCGTATTACCGGGGTCAAGTATTGCAATACTTAATTTGATTATTATAGAAAACTCCGTCTTAGGTACAGAGGTAGTTTTGAAGCCTCCTGATTTCAGATACTCTCGGGTACCTAATAGCCGGGGGGGGTTGGAATAAGTTGGAAAAAATCTCAAAACTTAATAAAAACGTCCTGGGTGGAAAATTTTTGAAAAGGAAGCTACAATTGTTTTTCACATAGAATCATTGCATAGAAAATTGTAGGTCTAAGCAGGTCTAAGAAGGTTGATTGTTGGACTGAAAAAAGTAGCAAAAACAGGATTTCTGACTCAAACGAGCTGTCGTTTGCTGTAACATTCGATGCTTTAAGGGGAAAACAATTACATATCTAAAATCAGATGGCTGCAAAAAGTATCTTTGTACCATTTTTCATCTTCACTTTTTAAAGTTTTTTGAATTATTTTTCTTATAAATTATAGTGCTCTTAATTATGATTCTCAAAGGTTTGTTAGAAATGAAGAATTCTTTGAAAAATGACAAGAAAAACAAAGATAAGTGCACACTTTAAGCAAATGAACTTCAGTTGATTTGAAGATCTTAAATACGCTTGATTTTACACCTTTTCGACCGTAGCCGCCAATTGCCGCGCTTTACCTCCCTAAAGTCGTCCCAGTCTTTTTTTCACTTATAGACAATAGAAAATGGTGTAAAAAAGGATTAGATCGAGTTTAGGGGGATGATTAAATAATAAAGTGGCACGTGTCTGACCGCACGACTACGCTCGAAAGGGTGTATTGATCCTCTCCATATGGGTTTTGTTCGCGCAGATTTCATTTTATTCTTATAGATCGATACAATGGAAGGTAATGTTAATAATATGGATTTATCATCTGTGGTAATGATGACTGTCCAGTCACTCAGTTACAAATACACGCAAGACTAAAATGCATACTGGTAAGAATTTCTTCTCTTCTCCTTGATATTCTCTATTTGTTTAAACTTCAAATTTCAAGCTTTTCAAGTTTTGTTGTCACGAAAAATATTTTTTTTTCTAGGTACTATGGCATTTTTCATGCTCTGACTATCAAAAAGATATTTAATTTAGTTCGAGTTCTATGGATTTTGAACTGCTGTTGAAAGGTCGGGGGTATCTTTGGCGGGAGAAATCTTGGTTACTTCCTCGGGAGGGAGCACACGATTTCTAAACGACGGCATAAACCACCAAAATATGCCTTTTAAAATCGAACCCTTAAAGTGCAGTCCTTGAGCAGTGAAAAGGTGCCCTCACAGCGCATTTTACCGAACGTTTCTGACCCTTCCAGTGTAGTTCGAATTTATATCTTATTTTGCTGAAGCCACCTGAAAATGATCCAGAGATTTCGACACAATGTGCAAAACGAATCAAAATGGGTGGGAGTCAAAACTATAACGATACATCAGATTTTCAGTAATTCAGTAATCTCCAAACAAACCCTTACAGTGTATCTAGCTAAGAAAAGACCCTTGTATTGTATAAGTCACGACAAATATCATTTATTCATGGTTTTTGCAGTTCATTCAACTGCTTGATCTTTTTCACTTTAACGGTTTAGTGGAATTTCGTCGGGAATGGAAGTTTAAAACAATTATGCTTGAGTTTTTAGTTCCCTCTGGATCCGTAAGTGTAACGATATGTATGAAATCAGATTTGTCCAGTTTATTAAAAAGTTAAATCTAAAGAGATTTAAAATCAAAAGTCTCGGTAGTCTGGAAAAAACTGGAATTTTAAGAAATTTTTAAGAAATGACCAGAGGGGAAGTCGGATTGGTCTAAAATGCAGGCTACCCCAATTGGGCTAGGTTGGTGGGTAAACCTTTTTTGCCCAAATATTTGAAGCTTAGTGTTTTAATTTGTGTAATTCCCCAACAATTTAATCCCCAACATTCTAACAGAGACTCAAAATGAAAATCAGAACGATGGAATAACTCATAACATTAAAAGACAATTTACCTTACACCTAGGGTAACTTACACCTTGTAAAGAAATTACATTAAAAGACAGTTGACAGGACTGTAACGCTCGATGGTTTATAATAATACACGGCTACCCCACAACCTAGCCCAATGGGGTATTGGCTACCCTGTTTTTTAGACCAACCCGGGAAAGTCAGGAAATTTTGTAAAGCTCTTTTTAAAAGTGAGAGAAAGTCAAGACTTCCCGCAAGGCCTTGAATTAGGTGCTTCTTATGACATCCCTTTCCAAGACATTCTCGTCTGAGCCAACCATGGCAGGTCCTGCAAATACTCTCAATACACCCTCTTCTCACGGTCCCGGTAGGATTTCAGCCAGTGGCTGCAAAAATTTATTGTAAATTTTCTTGTAAAAAAAAATCGAAATCTCAAACAAGTATTAACAAGAGCTTCAAAAATGCGGATAATGAAATCAGGAGAAGGATTACGGAATATAACTGTTGTCTTTCTCTGATGAAGAATATATTTAACTCTACAATGCCGTGCTTGGTCTATGTAGTGCCGCCCTGCAATGAGCGTTGCTGCCTATTTAAGCAAACAAGGCAATATCCGTTCATTATTTATTTCATTTACAGTAGATGATGATTTTTACAACCAAGCAATGGTTTCATTTGAGTTTCGTTAACGAGCCATTTATCCGTCAGATGGTATCGGTCAAACGTTAATTCTATTAATACCAGTAGTAAAAACGTCAATTTTTAACAAATTCAAATGTTCTTCTTTCAGGTAAAACCATTCAATGGCTGTGGACTTCAATTGAACGTTGAATATACGTCAAATGGACCTCGTGAACGTTAGATGGGCGTCGAAACGACATTTGTGTCACCGGAGATATACGCATCGTTCATCCCTCCATTGCATACACATACAGGCACTATGGTCTTTGTCCCGTCACTCTAAAAAAATACCGCATGCAAATTAAAGATTTAAAATATCAGCATATATTAACAGTAAGAATTTTATTTTCCTAACTCGGGCAATCAGTAAATTCTTTATCAACTATAGACATTGCCAAAAAAGAAATTTAAATTTTTTTGGATTTTTACTTCATATTGAGAAATCGTATCTATAATTGGGAATTTGTACGTTACAGTGCACTAGATTAATGTTTTGAAATAACCGTTAAAAGAAGTAGAAAAAAGTTGTGGTAAAATTTGGTCGGGTGAAATAAGTATTGAAGTTGATAATACACACTTTACACTTTTTATTGATAGCCATAACTCTTATAAGCATATCCAGGCTCAAATCTTAAAAAAAAATTAAGCATTGCCTAAGCATATGTATGCTGTCCTTCATTTTACGAAATTTCAAAATATTTTTAATTATCTGAAGTACAAAAAAAAGCATGCTTAAAATGTTAAGTACATTATCACATCATAGGCATAACATTTAAGCTTATTCGAGGCTCAAAAAATGTATTTTCTTGCAAAATGAGTCCTCACAAAAATTTACCTTATGCCTTATAAAAAAAGTTGTAGCCTTTAAAATGTGAGGAAACTTTTGAATATAAAAGGTAGTTACTGACTTTGTAATGTCTTTTTGGAAAACAGATTTTTCGAAACAATAACCACACGATTTGGAGCATTCCATTACCATCCAGGAATAGACTTGTCGATTCTTTGCGACGCACAAGCCGTTCTTTTTTAACGTCTCGCAATAAGGACTTTTGTCAGTACAATCTAATAAGTAAACAATCTACCAGGTGAATTTTCCCACAAAAAGGTATATTGGACTGAGGATCGTGACAAAAATACCATTAGATGCTAGAAATTTCCCAGATAACTTGAATTCCTACTTGCAGCTGTCAGTCCTTTGATATCTAAGTTAATCTATCTTTCTCTAAAGGTGGTCAGTGATAGAATGCTACTTTTGATTATCTCAAGAGGGAACTTATTTTTGGCGAGAACTAACTTTGGCAAATTTGAATTTAAAAAACATACTACCTCACCAAAATAAGTTCCTTGATAAATTTACAACTTTTTAGGATTTTTGCTGTTCGTCAAAATTAGTTCCCCTAAGAAAGGACTTGACCAGTATTTCTTTTGGGACTGGTACGTGATAAAACTTCAGGTTATATTCTTTACTAAAGGACGATTTTTTTATATATTTTTCGGACGGGCAGGGGGTCTCACTGGGTCTGTAGTACGTGGCTTTTTCAAAGACTTAATAAGTGTTTTACCTTTGCAATATAAGCAACTTTCTTTGCATGCTTGCGACATCCACTTGGCGTATTTCGGATGATTGCAATAATCGTCATCAAAATGATCGGCATAATCGGGACATTTGTCGGAAAGATCGTAACAGTCGTCGCCCATCGGCTTCGTTTGATCTATAATCGGGAAAGCTTTTTTAAAAGGCTGAAATTTTATACTGTTAGAAGGGACCTTTGAATTTATGACTGCGTCTTTTTCTTCAAGTTTAAGTACCGCTGGGCTTATTTATTCAAATAAAAATCTTAACATTACATGATATCTGCTCACTTTGATGAAATCATTCTCTTGAGTCACTATGCCTTGTTTCTTACTTTCTTAAAATCGCTTTAAGGCTCAGAAATTTATTACTCCTTATTTTCGTAGGTAAGTTTGTCCCAAAGTTACTTATAATTCTCGCCAAATATGAAAGAAAACATTCAGTTTGCATCAGGAATCGTCTCGTCATAATCGAATGTTTTTTCCATGATGGTACAATCAAGGTCATAATATTTGAGAAAAAAGGGAAATTCCCCAGGAAGTTTTGAAAACACAATCGATTTGTAAGTGCTCTAAAGTAGGTTCGAAGGGTAGAGTTTTAAAGCTAGACTTAAGACTTAGGATCCAAAAATTCAAAAAAAGTCCAATAAGGCTGAGAATATAGCCTGTAAGTCTGCCAACCCATCCCAAATTGAAATATTTGATTAGATTAAAGAGATAGCCCAAAAACGACTTTTTCGCCGAAACTTTAAATCTTGAAAACGTTAAAATAACCGGAATTCTCAATATATTTCGATCATGATTGTATATTTAGTTTTGCTAAGTTACATAAGCTCGTCAAGCCTAATAGTTTATCCCTTTTTCCCAAAAAAGTTCTATCGAAATCTAAAAAAAATCAACCAACTACGAGGGCAAAATTTGTAGTGGGGTGTGAGTACGACCGGATGCTGTGACACTGGGGTGTTTTTTAACTCACTTTTGTTACAATAACCACATGATCTAGCACATTTCCATTCCATCCAAGCACTGTACTTATCATCAGTGCAATAACCATAACTGACGGACGCGTAACCTGGACAATCTCTGTGGTAATTCATACAAGCTGAAAATAAAAAAAATCAGTTTAAGGCAGATGGCTAGAGAGAAATTATTGGATAGGAAATGAAGTGTGACCGACGTGGCTTTCAGACAAACGCTGTATTGAAAGTAAAATTTATCGCTCTAGATCTAGTTAAATATGATGCGCAAAGAAAGAATGCACGATATCCATAGTCCATATCCATGATTTGGATGTTTCTCAAATTTGAAGACAATTCTTGCACCCTTTGAACGCTTTTTGTGTCGATTCACAATTGCTATTTGATATTATACCGACAGATTCTCAATCCTCGGGACATGTCATAAACGGATAGAAATTGTTAAACAGTTTTGGCAACCTCGTTCCGTGTGTATTACCAGCATTTTCAATGCTTAGTGATAGCGCTAGATAGTATTCTCTGGCGTCAATCAGTAACGTAGATAAAGCCTGGAATACACGGAGACAATGTTGCAGTTTTGGTTGTGTTATGGTGTGATATTACAAAAGCGCAGACAGACAGACAGACAGACAGACAGACAGACAGACAGACAGACAGACTCACGCTCGCAAAAACGGCATGTCTTCTTGCAATCACGTGTCATTTGTTCTTTCGTATCTTTTTGTCGGCATTCTTTACGACCATTGCCTGGTGTGACTTTTCTCTTGCAAAAATTAGGAGTCTTGTCCTCGCAAATTCCTAGAAAAAAACAATTTGTATATGGAATTCTTAAGCACATATAAAATTATGCCCCGTTTTTTCCGGGTACAGTGAATGTGCTACGTACAGAAGAAAAATCAACATATAAGTAGTTTTAACTTAGATTAACTTAGAGGTATTTATAACTGTGATTATAATTGTATTGTGGTACAATCCTGAACTTAAATGGTGATACAAGAGTATGATTTGAACTCCCCCTCCCACTCTTTCCCCTAGTGCCGTTGTTAAAAGAACGGTGAAAAGTCGTTGGGAGGTCGTCTGCTGGGGGAAAGGGTTACCTATTTTCCCAGCAATTTTCAGTGGTATTCTGAAACTTTGACGTTATATTTTGCTCACTTTTTGACAACGTATTATCTACCATGGATAAAGTACTGATATTGCTTTCTACCAGAATCTTTGAGGCTCCGAGTTTGAAAGCTAAACTGAACTAAAATTAAAAGGAATTCCAAGAACCTAGCAAGAAAATAGCAATCGTTAAAAGGGTTAAAAAGTTGTGACTAACCGTCTTTCTTTCTTTCATCGTTATCCCCTGGACAGACAACCTGTCGTTGGCACATGATGATTTGCATTCTCTCTTTGTCTGCACCACAATTTGGTGGATGCCCATTCAAAGATTCGGGAGTGATGCAAAAACGGCGTTGAACTTTGAATCCCTTGCCACAAGTTGTCTGCAAAAGAGAAAGGAAGTTGGTTGCCTAGCTGACACCTAACGTTATTTCAACGTCCATCTAACGTTAAAGGGATATAAAAGTAGTAAAATATAACATTGCGCAAACCACGTGTCATTAAAGAGAACAATTAAAATCACGTGTCCAAAACAAACTTTTAAAACAATTGAAACAATTGCAATTCCGATACCGGACACTGGTCTTTACACTGGCCTTTAATCAGCGTTGTTAAAATTCTTATTGGCTACCACTTACACTACAAGTTGAGACGTCAATCCATTCTGTCCATCCGCCTTCACTGGGGATGTATAAAAAGTAGACGACTGGTGGTGGTTGCTTCTTCGGTGTCAAATAAGCCTCTGTCACAGTCACCTCTGAAAAATAAAATAAATTAAAGATGATATTTAATTATATCATTAACAAAGGGAAAGTTGGAAAACCTTGTGAAAATAAGAGAGAAACTACCGTATTGTTGTCCTAATCCCAGATGCCTTTTTTTAACTCTGTCATTTTATTTAAGGATGAAAAAGATGAAAGATTAAAATAAAAAACTGATTATATTTTCGATCTTGGTAAGCTGAAAGATCACCAAAGGCTGACGAAATGGCTGACATGAATTAAAATATAGAGATCAACTAAACGGTATATCATTTATTCAGCTTTCCAATTTTCGCTAAGCTTCCAATTTTTCTTTTCTTTTAAGACAAGTCTGAGATCATTGTGTTAATTTAAGTTAGAGTATGAAATAAAACTTTATTTGGATGGCCGATGAAAATTTGTCGAGTTTAGCGCTGGATATGAAGATTTATGCCTGTACATATTTTTTATAAACAACTCCAATTTTCAGAGGTGGAGTTGCTAAGGATTTTCAGGATTATTAGGATATCAAACTTTATAATTTCGCTGATGGATTTAACCAAGATTGACTTTTTACGCTCGACTTTGATAATGTTAATGTCGGGATAACAAAAAATTTTTTTTTAGGTGCTTATGGTTGCCTTCACAGTCCATAATTAGTTTCAGGGCAATATTTGTAAGCCAAGTTACTTGTATTTTTAGTAATTTTTAGGGCCGGGTCTTTAGCACTCTGTTCGTGTTTATTGCAAAATGTAGCTTCCCAGCTGGTGCAAAACGTTGTTTCAACGTCATCTAATGTTCACAACGTCCATATAACGTTAGATGAACGTTGAAACAGCGTTGTGTGCCAAGCTGGGTTGGAACTTACTTTCTTTAGGTTTCGGGATTCTGTAGCTGCTTTTGTAAAAATCATTTTCGTTTGGAACACCATCGAAACGAGCTACAGTGTAGGTACATTCGATATCGTAATCATAAGATATTCCCACACCAAAATATTTTGTTGTCGGCCACATTAGTGCTATAAAATGACCGTGGCCGTTCGCATCCACGTTGTACACTGGTTTATCGTAGTTGTAATGGGTACCTTTGAATTGTTCACTTATAAAAAAACAGAATGAAATATTTCACATGTTAAGAGTAAGTGGCGCCACTAATCGGGGATGACTGACAGTTGATATACAAACATTCGCTTATTCGAGCTTCTTTTATGCGAATCTTTCTATAATTCGATCTTGTTTCCAGCCCCATTTAGTACCTTCTATAAAGTATTTTCTCTTTGTAACTCGAACGAATAACATTCCCGTTCGAGTTCGAATTAGCGGGAGACAGACCTAGTTTAGACAGTCGACTTTCTGCCTTGCCTCCTTTCGATGTGAGAGACGGCACAAGATTGACGGTAAATTTGCAGATTAATGAATTAAATCAGGAGAAGGATTACGGAATATAACTGTTGTCTTTCTCTGATGAAGGATATATTTAACTCTACAATGCCGTGCTTGGTCTATGTAGTGCCGTCCTGCAATGAGCGTTGCTGCCTATTTAAGTAAACAAGGCAATATCCGTCCATTATTTGTTTCATTTACAGTAGATGATGATTTTTACAACCAAGCAATGGTTTCATTTGAGTTTCGTTAACGAGCCATTTATCCATCAGATAGTATTAGTCGAACGTTAATTCTATTAATACCAGTAGTAAAAACGTCAATCTTTAACAAATTCAAATGTTCTTCTTTCAGGTAAAACCATTCAATGGCTGTGGACGTAGACTGGAGTCGTTTATAATGCGTGTAATACTAATAATACCAATACTAATAATAATAATAATAATAATAATAATACGGGATTTAGTTTGTATAAACGACTGGAAGAATCCGGTGTTCCAGCCTTATAGATACAGGGGCTAGCTACGCAGAAACTTGCGTAGCGAGAAAACAATTTATCAAGCAACAACAAACTCTCAAAACGAAATCAACTCAAATGAAAAACTTTCAATACACAAATCCACACATATTTTTTTTTCTCAAGAATTATTTTGAGCAGGAAAAAATTTTAATTGCGATATTAATTGACTCTTTTTTTTTTGTTTGGAGTTAGTGCACAAAGGTTTCTAGACGACTAAAATTGTTCCATTCATTACTTTTTGCTTTATTTCTACTATATGTATAAATTAGTCGTCTACACGTTCTTTTTTTTATAAGAACAAACTATATAAGAACATAAGGCTTCGAGGCCCAAAAATTTAAGAACATTCTAAGAACATTCTAAGGCTTTGGAGACTTAAAAACATGCATTTTCTTAAGAAATTACATCAAAATGTTCAAAAAATGCTGAAAATAAGAACATTTTAAGAACATTTTTAGGCTTCAAATCCAAAAAACTAAGAACATCCGAAGGCTTCGAAAATTTTTGACGTTCTTATAAAAAAAAAAACGTGTAGCTTGCTAGACTACTGTGGACGTCAAATGAACGTTGAATATACGTCAATGGACCTCGTGAACGTTAGATGGGCGTCGAAACGACATTTGTGTCACCTGAGATATACGCATTGTTCATCCCTCCATCACATACACATACAGGCACTATGGTCTTTGTCCCGCCACTCTAAAAAATACCGCATGTAAATTAAAGATTTAAACCGTCAGCATATATTAACAGTAAGAATTTTATTTTCCTAACTCGGGTAATCAGTAAATTCTTTATCAACTATAGACATTGCCAAAAAAGGGATTTAAATTTTTTTGGATTTTTTCCTCATATTGAGAAATCGTATCTATAATTGGGAATTTGTACGTTACAGTGCACTAGATTAATATTTCGAAATAAACACTAACAGAACTAGAAAAAAAGTTGTGGCAAATTTTGGTCGGGTGAAATAAGTATTGAAGTTGATAATACACACTTTACGACTTTTTATTGATAGCCATAACTCTTATAAGCATATCCATGCTCAAATCTTAAAAAAAACTTAAGCATTGCCCCCGGGGGGGGCACTCGATCTGAAATCGACCATACGTTCGGCCCAAAATTTGGCTTCTAAAATCGGACCCTTACAGTGCAGTGAATTTCCATGAAAAATCATACCCTTACAGTGCACTTTTTCAAAATTTCTCGCCCGTAAGGGCGAAAATTTTTGCAATTTTCCAAGAAAATGTGGAATTTTTCCTCCAAAATTGACCAATTTTGTGATAATTTTACCAAAAAATTGGCCTTTTACCAAAATTTCCTACCCTTACAGTGCAGTTCAGTGCAGTCTTGTAATTTCATACCCTTACAGTGCACTAGCTGAACTATGAAAAACCTACCCTTAAGGGCCGAACGTCTGGTAGGTCATTTACCTTGAGTGCCCCCCCCCCCCGCGGGGCATTGCCTAAGCATATGTATGCTGTCCTTCATTTTACGAAATTTCAAAGCATTTTTATTTTAATTATCTGAAGTACAAAAAAAGCATGCTTAAAATGTTAATTACATTATCACATCATAGGCATAACATTTAAGCTTATTCGAGGCTCAAAAAATGTATTTTCTTGCAAAATGAACACAGTAAAATCCTGTTTTCTTGATAAGTGAATACATCTAGATTTAAGAGTTTTCAAGAGAAACTTTCTTATTCCAAGTGAAACACTCTTGATCAGGAAAAGACATAAAAACTAAAATTTGCGCACTCTGGAAACAAGTGAAGTTTTCTTAAAACAAGGAAAAGACATTTTATGCAAAAAAAATACGCGGAGAGATAAAGAGATTATGTACAATATAAGCATAAGTCGAAGAACCAAGTGAAAATGCTCTTAAATTAAGTGATATGTTCTTATAATGATAAAAAAATCTCACAATAGAAACAAAGAGTCTTGTTTACTCATAATTGCTCCCATTGAGTAAGTTAGCTTTGTTAACAAAAAAGCAAATTCAATTTTGCTCTCTTCGTGTTGAACCGTTGAAAAAGAGAGAGAGAAAAGATATATTGCAAAACTTTGAGCAAGGGTGGAAATGTTTGGAAAGAAGACAAAAAGATTTCAAAAGCAAAATTTCTTTAAAAACATTTTTAAAACTTACTGAATATCTTAATCAACAATACTTTGAATCTAGGAAGTAAGTTGCAAGCTTTTTTGACCTAAATTTTCAAACAATAAATGTAAAAATTCCCGCCCATTATCCGCCACTTGCAAACATTGGAAAACCGAAGTCAAAAACACGAGGGGAAAGATTCAGTCGCCATCTTGGAAGGAAGCCATGATAAATAATCTTGACAAGCAACAACTTTAAAAGGCAAGTATAAATATAATGTTTTTTTTTCTGTTGCTTTTATTGTTCTAAGGTTTTTTGCTTTGAGATGCTTTCAGTCATGAAGAGTTTTTCACAGATTTATTGTCTGTTTGTTTTTGTTTTAAAAGCTATGTCGAATGTAGCTAAGAAAAGCCCCAAAAAAATCAGTCTCTGTTCTAATGAGGTGCACAGGCCAGCTTGGGTCTTTATTTGTATTTGGGGGAAGGGAAATGAAATTCTTAATTTTTTCCACTTCTTAAATTTGGAAAATATCCTTTCTTGCAAACAATACTGACCGTTTTTATGGGAAGTATTTGCTTATCTCTGACCGTGTTTTATGGGAAGTATTTGCTTATTTTTGACCGTGGTTATGGTAAGAGATGAATTAGGTTCAACATGATTCTCTTTTATCAGAAGTTAAAGACAAATGATGAACTTTTAGTCAAAATATTTAAATATATTAGTTAAGAGGAAAGTCAAATTGATTTCTATCATTGTTGATCTCTCATGCATATAATACTGACCGTGTTTTATGGGAAGTACTTGCTTATCTCTGACCGTGGTTATGGTAAGAGATGAAAGGTTCAACATGATTCTCTTTTATCAGAAGTTAAAGACAAATGATGAACTTTTAGTCAAAATATTTAAATATATTAGTTAAGAGGAAAGTCAAATTGATTTCTATCATTGTTGATCTCTCATGCATATAATACTGACCGTGTTTTATGGGAAGTACTTGCTTATCTCTGGCCGTGGTTATGGTAAGAGATGAAAGGTTCAACATGATTCTCTTTTATCAGATGTTAAAGAAAAATTATGAACTTTTAGTCAAAATATTTAAATATATTAGTTAAGAGGAAAGTCAAATTAATTTCTATCATTGTTGATCTCTCATGCATATAATACTGACCGTGTTTTTATGGGAAGTACTTGCTTATCTCTGACCGTGGTTATGGTAAGAGATGAAAGGTTCAACATGATTCTCTTTTATCAGAAGTTAAAGAAAAATTATGAACTTTTAGTCAAAATATTTAAATATATTAGTTAAGAGGAAAGTCAAATTGATTTCTATCATTGTTGATCTCTCATGCATATAATACTGACCGTGTTTTATGGGAAGTACTTGCTTATCTCTGACCGTGGTTATGGTAAGAGATGAAAGGTTCAACATGATTCTCTTTATCAGAAGTTAAAGAAAATTATGAACTTTTAGTCAAATATTTAAATATATTAGTTAAGAGGAAAGTCAAATTAATTTCTATCATTGTTGATCTCTCATGCATATAATACTGACCGTGTTTTATGGGAAGTACTTGCTTATCTCTGACCATGGGTATGGTAAAAGATGAAAGGTTCAACATGATTCTCTTTTATCAGAAGTTAAAGAAAAATTATGAACTTTTAGTCAAAATATTTAAATATATTAGTTAAGAGGAAAGTCAAATTAATTTCTATCATTGTTGATCTCTCATGCATATAATACTGACCGTGTTTTATGGGAAGTACTTGCATATCTCTGACCGTGGTTATGGTAAGAGATGAAAGGTTCAACATGATTCTCTTTTATCAGAAGTTAAAGAAAAATTATGAACTTTTAGTCAAAATATTTAAATATATTAGTTAAGAGGAAAGTCAAATTGATTTCTATCATTGTTGATCTCTCATGCATATAATACTGACCGTGTTTTATGGGAAGTACTTGCTTATCTCTGACCGTGGTTATGGTAAGAGATGAAAGGTTCAACATGATTCTGTTTTATCAGAAGTTAAAGAAAAATTATGAACTTTTAGTCAAAATATTTAAATATATTAGTTAAGAGGAAAATCAAATTGATTTCTATCATTGTTGATCTCTCATGCATGTAATACTGACCGTGTTTTATGGGAAGTACTTGCTTATCTCTGACCGTGGTTATGGTAAGAGATGAAAGGTTCAACATGATTCTCTTTTATCAGAAGTTAAAGAAAAATTATGAACTTTTAGTCAAAATATTTAAATATATTAGTTAAGAGGAAAGTCAAATTGATTTCTATCATTGTTGATCTCTCATGCATATAATACTGACCGTGTTTTATGGGAAGTACTTGCTTATCTCTGACCGTGGTTATGGTAAGAGATGAAAGACTCAACATGGTTCTCCATTGCCATTAAATTTAATGACTTCTTTAAATCCATTTATTATCTATTTCTGGCTCATTTCTGTTTGTTTTAAAGTGTGTGCTAACCACTTGGGAAATTGTTTCTTTGCATTAAAAAGAAAGCAAAAGGACAGTATAGATATAGATGTGAATTTTTACTCAAAATTTCAAAAATCTGAAAACAAGTTTTTATTTCATTTCTTCAGGTTGGGATGCTCAAGAGAAAACTTACTATAATGGATTCTACTTTCAGGCAGAAAGAACTAATGGTAAGCAAAAGAAACACTTTTCCTATTTTGTATCTTGGATCTGGGCTGTCAAATTTTATGTCCCATCTGTACAGTACACTACAATCATGGACAAAAGGTTGTAGACAAATGAAATTTCAGTGAAAAATTATGAGAAATAGAGCAAAATGACACTTCGATGAGTCTGAAAGGGGAGGGAAGTTAAGAAAAATACTTTTGAAGTCGTTGCATTACTTTTGAATTGCTTTTGAGGGAACCACAAGCAAAAAATCAGCGTTTTGATACTGGTGTAAGCCAGTTAATCAAGCCCTTGTGGTTAGCCCTTGTGGTTAGACTGCAGTGGGTGACTTTGAAAGACTTGATAGGTTAGGAAAGCACCCAGAACCTCTTGGAAACTTGTTTTTGATCGATATTGAAGTATTTTGCAAATATTGCAGAAGTCTACAAACCTTTTTTCCATGACTGTACAAGACATTTTAAACCTAACTTCGCCAATCATATAAACTAGCCAATCATTAGGCTGTTAGTAAAATGTTTCAGTTATAGGTAATAAATGCTTTACTTCAATTTTCAGGAAAAACTATATGGTTGACCCTTTCCTCAAGACACCTTTTACTATGAAATGACGCATGATTATCCTTATCGAACCTCTCCTGGATTTCTAAGTCACAATTTTGTTCTCAAGAGATACTAGACACAATCATGAAAATGAAACAAACACCCTTTGGAAATCAATGAAACTCAAAACAGTACACTAAATATCACGAGCAATGATGACAATCACTACATCGAATTTAAGTAATTGATAATTATCTGGGTTTAATAATGTGTAATTTGAGACACAATTTGATAGTCGTTTTGGTCAATATGCAGTGAATATTTCTTGTTTTTATCAATAATGTAATGATTTGTCTGCATAAGAGCCAGTCTTTTAGATTAGACTAGTAAAGCCTAAGAGAGATCGAAAGATTTTTGGTATTTTTTAGGGTTTTTGGTATTTTTTGGGATTACCTGGAAACTTCTGAGGTTTAAGATTTAGTTTTTTTTAGATTTTTTTGGGTTATTTTGGACAAGTGAACAAGATTTTTTCGAGTTATTTACCCCTCGATGTAAATTCATTAAGTTGTCTGTGTTAGATTGAGACATGGTGTCCTATGAGTCTTTTGGTTACTCAATTTTAACCACCCCCCCCCCCCTCAGAGTTTGGAAACCTTTTTTATTGCCCCCATACCTTTTCAAAAACATTACCGAAATCAATCTTAGAGTCCTCAATCTCATGCGTTTTGACCTAAAATTGGAATATTTGAAAAAGTTATTTGTCAACTACAGGGTTTTATAATATTTTTCTAAATAAATGCATGAACTATATTTCAGTGAATATAAAACTTGAAAATCTTTACGGTTTCCACCTAGAAATCTTTGTAAGCGCCTAATTTTTGTTCCTATCTTGATTTTCAAAAAGGTTTTTCTCCCTTTTGGCACTAAATGGACTTTAATACTCATTATTTCGATACTTTGTAATCCGTTTATAATTTACATGGTATACTAAAAAGAATATTTCAAGCAATTGTAATTTACTTTTTCCGATTTTTTTAATGGTAGGACTTGTAATTTTTCAAATTTTCATAACAGTTATATTTTCAAGAAGACTACGTTTGCTGAATAACAGCATTACTTTCAAAACAGACAATGTTTACTTTTAATCGTTCTACGTTTCGGACGTCCGTTAAGGCAAAAAATAAACATTAGAGTTTTGAACTAATCAAGATTTTTGCACTTAGTTTAAGGGAATCAAAGAAAAATTCACTTGAAATATCACACTTATTATAAGAGATATGCACTTAAAAAGTGAGCACTTGGTAAGTTTTCTGCACTTGTCTATACACTTGGTAAGTGTCAGTGCTCTTAAAAGTCTCCCAAGTGTGTTTCTCTTATTTTAAGAGAAGTGCTCTTATTTTGAGATTTTTTTTCTTATTTTAAGAGTCCAGGATTTTACTGTGAATCCTCACAAAAATTTACCTTATGCCTTATAAAAAAAGTTGTAGCCTTTAAAATGTGAGGAAACTTTTGAATATAAAAGGTAGTTACTCACTTTGTAATGTCTTTTTGGAAAACAGATTTTTCGAAACAATAACCACACGATTTGGAGCATTCCATTACCATCCAGGAATAGACTTGTCGATTCTTTGCGACGCATAAGCCGTTCTTTTTCAACGTCTCACAATAAGGACTTTTGTCAGTACAATCTAATAAGTAAACAATCTACCAGGTAAATTTTCCCACAAAAATATATTGGACATAGGATCGTGACAAAAATACCATTAGATGCTAGAAATTTCCCAGATAACTTGAATTCCTACTTGCAGCTGTCAGTCCTTTGATATCTAAGTTAATCTATCTTTCCCTAAAGGTGGTCAGTGATAGAATGCTACTTTTGATTATCTCAAGAGGGGACTTATTTTTGGCGAGAAAAAACTTTGGCAAATTTGAATTTAAAAAACATACTACCTCACCAAAATAAGTTCCTTGCTAAATTTACAACTTTTTAGGATTTTTGCTGTTCGTCAAAATTAGTTCCCCTAAGAAAGGACTTGACCAGTATTTCTTTTGGGACTGGTACGTGATAAAACTTCAGGTTATATTCTTTACTAAAGGACGATTTTTTTATATATTTTTCGGACGGGCAGGGGGTCTCACTGGGTCTGTAGCACGTGGCTTTTTCAAAGACTTAATAAGTGTTTTACCTTTGCAATATAAGCAACTTTCTTTGCATGCTTGCGACATCCACTTGGCGTATTTCGGATGATTGCAATAATCGTCATCAAAATGATCGGCATAATCGGAACATTTGTCGGAAAGATCGTAACAGTCGTCGCCCATCGGCTTCGTTTGATCTATAATCGGGAAAGCTTTTTTAAAAGGCTGAAATTTTATACTGTTAGAAGGGACCTTTGAATTTATGACTGCGTCTTTTTCTTCAAGTTTAAGTACCGCTGGGCTATCTTAACATTACATGATATCTGCTCACTTTGATGAAATCATTCTCTTGAGTCACTATGCCTTGTTTCTTACTTTCTTCAAATCGCTTTAAGGCTCAGAAATTTATTACTCCTTATTTTCGTAGGTAAGTTTGTCCTAAAGTTACTTATAATTCTCGCCAAATATGAAAGAAAACATTCAGTTTGCATCAGGAATCGTCTCGTCATAATCGAATGTTTTTTCCATGATGGTACAATAAGGTCATAATATTTAAGAAAAAAGGGAAATTCCCCAGGAAGTTTTGAAAACACAATCGATTTGTAAGTGCTCTAAAGTAGGTTCGAAGGGTAGAGTTTTAAAGCTAGACTTAAGACTTAGGATCCAAAAATTCAAAAAAAGTCCAATAAGGCTGAGAATATAGCCTGTAAGTCTGCCAACCCATCCCAAATTGAAATATTTGATTAGATTAAAGAGATAGCCCAAAATCGACTTTCTCGCCGGAACTTTAAATCTTGAAAACGTTAAAATAACCGGAATTCTCAATATATTTCGATCATGATTGTAGATTTAGTTTTGCTAAGTTAACATAAGCTCGTCAAGCCTAAAGATCTTAACAGACCTCTTTTAAACCCCTGTCTCACCCTGATGGGGAAGTTTATCCCTTTTTCCCAAAAAAGTTCTATCGAAATCTAAAAAAAATCAACCAACTACGAGGGCAAAATTTGTAGTGGGGCGTGGGTCCGACCGGATCTGTGACACTGGGGTGTTCTTTAACTCACTTTGGTTACAATAACCACATGATCTAGCACATTTCCATTCCATCCAAGCACTGTACTTATCATCAGTGCAATAACCATAACTGACGGACGCGTAACCTGGACAATCTCTGTGGTAATTCATACAAGCTGAAAATTAAAAAAATCAGTTTAAGGCAGATGGCTAGAGAGAAATTATTAGATAGGAAATGAAGTGTGACCGACGTGGCTTTCAGACAAACGCTGTATTGAAAGTAAAATTTATCGCTCTAGATCTAGTTAAATGTGATGCGCAAAGAAAGAATGCACGATATCCATAGTCCATATCCATGATTTGGATGATTCTCAAATTTGAAGACAATTCTTGCACCCTTTGAACGCTTTTTGTGTCGATCCACAATTGCTATTTGATATTATACCGACAGATTCTCAATTCTCGGGACATGTCATAAACGGATAGAAATTGTTAAACAGTTTTGGCAACCTCGTTCCGTGTGTATTACCAGCTTTTTTAATGCTCAGTGATAGCGCTAGATAGTATTCTCTGGCGTCAATCAGTAACGTAAATAAAGCCTGTAATACACGGAGACGATGTTGCAGTTTTGGTTGTGTTATGGTGTGATATTACAAAAGCGCAGACAGACAGACAGACAGACAGACAGACTCACGCTCGCAAAAACGGCATGTCTTCTTGCAATCACGCGTCATTTGTTCTTTCGTATCTTTTTGTCGGCATTCTTTACGACCATTGCCTGGTGTGACTTTTCTCTTGCAAAAATTAGGAGTCTTGTCCTCGCAAATTCCTAGAAAAAAACAATTTGTATATGGAATTCTTAAGCACATATAAAATTATGCCCCGTTTTTTCCGGGTACAGTGAATGTGCTACGTACAGAAGACAAATCAACATATAAGTAGTTTTAACTTAGATTAACTTAGAGGTATTTATAACTGTGATTATAATTGTATTGTGGTACAATCCTGAACTTAAATGGTGATACAAGAGTATGATTTGAACTCCCCCTCCCACTCTTTCCCCTAGTGCCGTTGTTAAAAGAACGGTGAAAAGTCGTTGGGAGGTCGTCTGCTGGGGGAAAGGGTTACCTATTTTCCCAGCAATTTTCAGTGGTATTCTGAAACTTTGACGTTATATTTTGCTCACTTTTTGACAACGTATTATCTACCATGGATAAAGTACTGATATTGCTTTCTACCAGAATCTTTGAGGCTCCGAGTTTGAAAGCTAAACTGAACTAAAATTAAAAGGAATTCCAAGAACCTAGCAAGAAAATAGCAATCGTTAAAAGGGTTTAAAAGTTGTGACTAACCGTCTTTCTTTCTTTCATCGTTATCCCCTGGACAGACAACCTGTCGTTCGCACATTATGATTTGCATTCTCTCTTTGTCCGCACCACAATTTGGTGGATGCCCATTCAAAGATTCGGGAGTGATGCAAAAACGGCGTTGAACTTTGAATCCCTTGCCACAAGTTGTCTGCAAAAGAGAAAAGAAGTTGGTTGCCTAGCTGACACCTAACGTTATTTCAACGTCCATCTAACGTTAAAGGGATATAAAAGTAGTAAAATATAACATTGCGCAAACCACGTGTCATTAAAGAGAACAATTAAAATCACGTGTCCAAAACAAACTTTTAAAACAATTGAAACAATTGCAATTCCGATACCGGACACTGGTCTTTACACTGGCCTTTAATCAGCGTTGTTAAAATTCTTATTGGCTACCACTTACACTACAAGTTGAGACGTCAATCCATTCTGTCCATCCGCCTTCACTGGGGATGTATAAAAAGTAGACGACTGGTGGTGGTTGCTTCTTCGGTGTCAAATAAGCCTCTGTCACAGTCACCTCTGAAAAATAAAATAAATTAAAGATGATATTTAATTATATCATTAACAAAGGGAAAGTTGGAAAACCTTGTGAAAATAAGAGAAAACTACCGTATTGTTGTCCTAATTCCAGATGCCTTTTTTTAACTCTGTCATTTTATTTAAGGATGAAAAAGATGAAAGATTAAAATAAAAAACTGATTATATTTTCGATCTTGGTAAGCTGAAAGATCACCAAAGGCTGACGAAATGGCTGACATGAATTAAAATATAGAGATCAACTAAACGGTATATCATTTATTCAGCTTTCCAATTTTCGCTAAGCTTCCAATTTTTCTTTTCTTTTAAGACAAGTCTGAGATCATTGTGTTAATTTAAGTTAGAGTATGAAATAAAACTTTATTTGGATGGCCGATGAAAATTTTTCGAGTTTAGCGCTGGATACGAAGATTTATGCCTGTACATATTTTTTATAAACAGCTCCAATTTTCAGAGGTGGAGTTGCTAAGGATTTTCAGGATTATTAGGATATCAACCTTTATAATTTCGCTGATGGATTTAACCAAGATTGACTTTTTAACCTCGACTTTGATAATGTTAATGTCGGGATAACAAAAAAAAATTATTTTTAGTTGCTTATGGTTGCCTTCACAGTCCATAATTAGTTTCAGGGCAATATTTGTAAGCCAAGTTACTTGTTTTTTTAGTAATTTTTAGGGCCGGGGGTCTTTAGCACTCTGTTCGTGTTTATTGCAAAATGTAGTTTCCCAGCTGGTGCAAAACGTTGTTTCAACGTCATCTAATGTTCACAACGTCCATATAACGTTAGATGAACGTTGAAACAGCGTTGTGTGCCAAGCTGGGTTGGAACTTACTTTCTTTAGGTTTCGGGATTCTGTACCTGCTTTTGTAAAAATCATTTTCGTTTGGAACACCATCAAAACGAGCTACAGTGTAGGTACATTCGATATCGTAATCATAAGATATTCCCACACCAAAATATTTCGTTGTCGGCCACATCAGTGTTATAAAATGACCGTGGCCGTTCGGATCCACGTTGTACACTGGTTTATCGTAGTTGTAATGGGTACCTTTGAATTGTTCACTTATAAAAAACAGAATGAAATATTTCACATGTTAAAAGTAAGTGGCGCCACTAATCGGGGATGACTGACAGTTGATATACAAACATTCGCTTATTCGAGCTTCTTTTATGCGAATCTTTCTATAATTCGATCTTGTTTCCAGCCCCATTTAGTACCTTCTATAAAGTATTTTCTCTTTGTAACTCGAACAAATAACATTCCCGTTCGAGTTCGAATAAGCGGGAGACAGACCTAGTTTAGACAGTCGACTTTCTGCCTTGCCTCCTTTCGATGTGAGAGACGGCACAAGATTGACGGTAAATTTGCAGTTTCAAATCTTTGCTTGAAAAAGATTGAAAGAGACGTCAAATGAAGGCATTGTATTGACTTTTGACTGTCAACTTTCGTCATAAACGACGGAAGGCAAGGCAGAAAGTCGGCCGTCTAAACTAGGTCTCAACTGTAGTCACTTCTCGTGTAGGGTTATAGGTTCGTGATTATCAACTGACAACTTTTAGCTCTTAATTTGAGAAAAGGAGAATGGTTTAGAATTTGAGAAAACAATCATGGACAAACATGTTTGAGAAAAACACAGGAATTTGTAGTAAAAATATAGAAAAAAGTCTCCCCCCTTTCCCCAGCTGCAATGTTCAGTCCGCACGGCCGTCACACCAAGCATTGGACATTGTAAATGGGGGAAAGGGGGAAGCAGCTTAGAATTCGCTTTTGTGTCAACATTTTTGTCCATAATTGCAGTTTATACCAAAGTTAAGAAGCTCTAAATACTGATAATTTTGGACTTAGGTTAACTGTGAAAATGACCAGCTACACGCTTTTTTTTATAAGAATACACTTTATAAGAATGTCCATGATGAAAATTGCCAAAAAATTAAGAATATGCTAAGAATATCACCATCATTGAATTTGGCTACTCAAACTAAGAATGCCATTTTTCAATTATAAATTACCAATTACCCCCAAGTAAGGCTCACTCCTTTTACAAAAATGCCAATTTATGCTTGAGACGTATGTACTAAATGTTTAAATCTAGTCTGAATTAGGATCCTTACCTAAGAATGTTGTAAGAATACTTTAGGATTATAGTTAGGAATATCTATGATAAAATGGATTTACATTCTTATAAAGAAAAAAGCGTGTAGGTCAATATCGTACAGAATGATCGAACTTACTTGTACCAGGCAGCAATTGATTGTGCACAATCATCAAAAAATTTATCATCTGAAAGAAAAATGTTTTCACCCAATCTTATTTCTTTTCCATTGAACCATAAATTTGGATAATCATCGTGAGTAGCTTCACAACCTTTATCAATCTGGGCTAATGCGAGCGCCCATTCTTGTGCCGTATATGCGATATCTGTGGCCCAAGATAATTCTGGAAGTCCGTGTAAACGTCTCACTTTATTGACAGCGTATACACATTCAGTGGGTTGTGACTTTAACGCAATACTGTTTCGAGTAACACCAAATGTTCGGTTAGAATATTTATCTGTATAATTCCATGTAATAGGAAACGGGTCTAATGCTTGATTCTTTAATTTATCCAGGCTAGATTTCAACGTTTTCTGTTGATGAGCTTCTTTTGCTTCTTTGTATGAATCCATACCAGTTTTTTCATCAAACCTTTTGTAACGCTTTATACTACTTTGCTGGCCGCCATCTTGTCGATGTATTCCGCCATTGTTGTTGCCGACTGTTCCATCAAATCTTTTGTAATGCTTGATATTACGTTGCTGGTTATACAATTCACCTTGTGGAAGTATTTCTTCATTGTTGCTACCGACTGTTTCATCAAATATTTTGTAATGCTTGATATTACGTTGCTGGTTATACAATTCACCTTGTGGAAGTATTTCTTCATTGTTGCTACCGACTGTTTCATCAAATCTTTTGTAATGCTTGATATTACGTTGCTGGTTATACAATTCACCTTGTGGAAGTATTTCTTCATTGTTGCCACCAACTGACATCCAGAAAGTGACCATTTGAATTATGATCGGCAAATACATTTTAGCGCTGGTTCTACAGGGTGTCCCTAATTAAAGTATCGAGTTTGAACATGCGATTGAGTAGAAAAGTTTCTGTGTGTTATCGCTAAAATATACGTTCTCCGTCACACAGGCTTATTACAAAAGGTAGTTACAACGTATAAATTAATCGTTATGACAAAGAAAAAAGAGAGCTTAAAATACAATTTTGTGAACACGCACATAAAACTTTCTACTCATAGTTGTGTTTCGACTTGATACTTTAATTAGGGACACCCTGTATTAAGCTTATTTATTATTCAAGTTACTGTTACATATCAAGCATTCGTAGCCCAAAGAAAATTAACAATCCGTAATTTCAAACATTAACATTTTAAGCGTTCTCTCGAGAACCAATTTTTTAAAGTACACGTTTTCTATAAGAACAAACTACATAAGAACATGAGGCTTCGATGTCAAAAATGTTAAGTTAAGAACATTTTAAGACTCTAAAGACTCTAAAATACCCAATTTCTTACGAAAATTCACAAAAATACTCTCAAAATGATGAAAATAAGAACTATCTAAGAACATTTCGAGGCTTTAAACTCAAAATATTATAGAAAGCTTTCAATTTTTTTGGATGTTCTTATAAAAAAACGTGTATCAGCAAACTTAAGAAACAGATTAACTGTCATTCTTCACAGCATGTCGCACCATTTTACGTCTCTATAATACAACAACACTGTTTGAGAATTTGAAGAAGAAAAAGACCGGAAATTAAACATGCGTTATTGTTGTATTTGTTTTGTTTTTGTTTCATTGATATTGTTCAGAATTATTATGTTTTAACACATGCGCACATTAGGTCTCGAATAATGCTTCTGCAGTTTTTTTTCTACTCAATCTTCGACCAGACCCTGTTTACTCCGCTCACGGCGTTACGCATTCCCTTAAAAGGCCGTAGCCGTAGCAAGACATTTTTTAAATCTAGATTTTAGATGAATATGCTTTTGAGCGTGGTAATTTCTTTGAAGCATAGTCCGTATAAAAAAACCCTGGTCTGGAAGCCTATTGTTGTAACCTTTTTGTTAACTTTTTCCTTAGTTAATAACGATTATAAAAATCGATTTGCTCAGTTTTTGATCACGTTACCAAATACTCCTCTTGGGATTGGTTCAAAAGTTAATTACATGATCAAAATATGAGCAAAACAAGAAAATTTCTCAACGCAAGTTCAAGTTCGCAACAATAGAAAGAAACAAAAAGCTTCCAGACTGGGGTTTTCTTATACGGACTGTGTTTGAAGCTAAACGTTCCGAACAAAATCACAAGAAATCACGAAATATTACACCTAAATACCGACTAAGGGCCCAATCCTTGAGATAATTTGTTTGTAATTGTAACTTTGAAAATTAAAAAAAGATATTTGAAATTTGAAAGATGATAGATATTACTTCCATACTCTTCATTCCCTTAAATTTCCGTCTTCTTTATTTACACGCTTTTTTTTATAAGAATGGTGTAAATCCATTTCATCATGGATATTCTTAACTTTTTGGGAAAATCATCCTAAAGTATTCTTACAACATTCTTAGGTTAGGATCCTAATTCAGACTAGATTTAACATTTGTAGTGCATACGTCTAAAGCATAAAATGGCATTTTTATGAAAGGAGTGAGCCTTACTTTGGGGGTAATTTGCAATTTATAATTTATAATTCTTAGCTTGAGTAGCCAAATTCCATGATGGTGATATTCTTAACATTATTCTTAGTTTTTTGGCCATTTTCATCATGGACATTCTTATAAAGTGCACGCGAAGTAATGTGTTTTGTTTTTTGTAAACAAACACTGTTTCTGTTCTCTTTTGTTTTATTTCACGTTCACCGCCACCTACCTTTGGGCATTGTTAAGTATTGAGTATGCCATCATAAAGCACGTTTACTGTGTATGTAAAATAATCTTATTTCATTCTTCATCTATTTACACCGGATATCTTGTCCATGGCTCTTGTGTCTTGCTTTCTTTTTTTTTGTCGTGCTAATCTTGGTTTTTGGAGAAAAAAGACCTGGTTTATAATTTTGTTTTTCAAATTTTTGAAGCCTTCGGATGTTTTTTAATTTTTGAGGTTCAAGCTTATCATAGAATTGAAGTAATGAAAATTATTGTTTCAATACTGACACTTTCATGTCTTATTCAAACAATCCTCAGTTGAAGAAGAAAAGGTTCAAGCTAAAAAAATGTTCTTGAAATGTTCTTAGTATTTTTGTCGTAATTTCCTAAGAAATTGAATCTCTTAGAGCCTTTAAAGCCTTAAAATGTTCTGAACATTTTTGCCACAAAATGTTCTGAACATTTTTGCCACATCAAAGCCTTATGTTCTTATATAGTTTGTTCTTATAACAAATTTCTTAAGGCAGATTAATACATGTTACTTTAAAGCTCTATAATTTATTTATTTTAGATCTTCAGTAATCTGGGACTCAAACATGCCTGGTATTATCTCTTACTTTCAATTTTCTACCATTCACATATTAACCCACATGGCCATTCTCTGGTCAGCAGACACCACTCAAAGCTATCAATACTTAGCACAACAATGGAATGAAAATGAAATCAAAGTACCGCCTCCTTTACTGACTACAAGCCGAACTAAACGTTCTTTAGGCTTGAATTACACTGACGTTTTAAAATCGAAGAATGGGAAAAAAGGAAAAGATGCTGACCTCAGCAAATATAAGAAACAAACAGAAGTTGCACGCCATGGGAGACCACAGTCGAAACTGGATGAGAAACCCTTCGAAATTAAGAAAAATTACATGTTTTTGAAGGTATAGACTTTGTGATTTCATTTTGTTTCGTGATATTTTACTCTTGCGTGTCTTGTACAGTAGCGTGGTGGGACTACTAAAATTCGAGCAAACTGGGGAGGTAATTTTGGTAAATTTTGATTTTGGTGCCTCCTAAAAAAAGTAAATGACTTTGTAAAAATTACGCGAGCGAGGGAGCACGAAAATTTTGGGGTATTTTCGCCGAAAACTGCCATATCTGAGGTGTAAAGGAGCAAAGGGGCGCCGAAATTAGCCGACTGTGCTTCACTTAAGGTTAGGCCTTTTAGTTAGTTGAAGCTAAGGGTTGTTAAGAACCGAGTAAACTTTGTGGAGTTTAATTTGTAAAAAAAGGTAAGTCTTGCACCCTACTTTTTCTTAATTCTTTTATCACGAGTTGACTTTTCTAATAATTTCCCTTGAATTGTTTAGATGCTAAATTTTGAAAGGTACGGTAGCTAAAGCTGTAGTAAAGAGGAACTTGTGTAAAACTTTTCGTCGGGTAAAATATAAGTTGGGGCGAACTTTGGCACTTTTGTAAAAATCTCTCGACCAGAAAGGATTTTTCGCATGGAAAAATCTCGCAAACTAGCACAGAACGTCATAAAAGCGTCAATCTAATGTTACTAACATTCACAAAACGTTAGATTAACGTTATAAAAACGTTGCGAGTCTTCACTTGCCTAATCTCCAAGCAGATTCTGATACTTCCGCGCATGGCATATACTCCCTCTAAAGGTCATGGCTTCGTAAGAGAATCTACCAAGGGTGGCGCACTGCTTTGATTTTTTTCATCCAAATTTCGGATGGATAATAAATTGTTAAGCGCGCTAAAAGTTAAATTGGCTAAAGCAAAATAATTGCACCAAAATCAACTATCAATCATCGTCCTTTTGCTTTCGTTTTCAAGCTAAAAGCTTGTTCTAATGTTTTCCCTGAAGAACCAGCTCATATCGTTACTTGCCATATCCCTTTAGAGCAGAGCGTGGTATTGCGCAGGATGGATGATCTGTCATTCTTATAAAGTAATGTATCTATGTACTGTATATTCGAAAAATCGAAATAAAAACATTAGTTACAAAGAGTCCCGATGATTTGAAAACTGTTTTCTCCCCATAGGTCACCGTGGCAGAATGTGTATATGCTCATAATCAAGTGCGTCGAAAGCATGGCTTACCTAACTTACTGTGGGATCCCGAATTGTCATATAATGCGGAGGAATGGGCTCTCATTTTGGCCTCGCGCTCCGCTGGTTGTAAGTAGTTTTTAAGTGTATGGCTATGTTTTAAATTCTTTATTGACTAGGTTTAACGAGACTGTCCAAGTCGCCAAAAAAGGCCCATTCTAGCCTACTAAGCCAGGCTCTTTTCTTAAAACGAGTCCCGTATTCAGGTTAAATATGCTTCTGAGATGTTTAATCTGGCTGAAATGTACACCGAATGTGAGTTAAATCTTTCTTTTTGAGCTTTCTACCTATATTTTCATGAATGTCCATGAAATTACGAGATGCGTGACAATTAAAAGATGCGCGAAAGCCCTATTTTAAGAGGTGCGCAAAAATGAATGAGATTATAGTAGGGTATATGTTGCCATGGTACGCAAATTGACTATTATAACACTCTTTCATAGTGATTCACTCTAAACAGCCATCCAATCGCAATGGGATCTACTATGGAGAGAATCTCTTCTATGGTATGGGTAGTGTTTATGGACATAATTGCAGTGAAGCTGTCTATGCTTGGTACAGGTGAGAACTTAGTTGATGTATCTCTTATATTTCTAGTTCGTCACAAAATTTGGCTTCATAATTTGATTAATACTATATATCTTAACTTATGAAAATTATTTGTTTTCAGTCCAAATTATACTCACGTCCCAACTTTAAAAACAATATCAAAACTTTTTAAAGTTATTGGGTGTTCTTAACTCTTTCTAGATTTGTTTTCAAAATGTTCTTGACTTTCACAGTGTTTTTGAGTAACTTCCTAATGTATGTTTTGAAGTCTGCGTGGCCTTATAAATGTTGTTAACATGTTCTTATTTTTTGGCCACCGAAGCCATACGCTCTTGTAAAGCTCGTTCTTATAAAGAAAGGTGTAACGGACACTCACCAAAAGTCCCATTCACAAATTTCCACTGACGAGCAGACCTCGCTTCGATTTGTAACGGCTACTTTGACGTTTATTTTACATAGACCTTAACCCTTCAAACCCGGGAGACGTGTATACACGGTTTGAATTTGCCATAAACTGAGTCCCAGACTTAAGGCTATTACTCCTACATAACCACTCTCAAGGTACAAGCTTTAACGCTATTTTGGAATTTTGGTTTTCAAAAGGAAAAAGTTTGAAATTTTCACATTTTTCAATAAATGTTGCGCGTTGGAAAGTTTAAATTAAACTTTGCACGTCACATCCTCAAGAAAAGTTATAACTCAAAGATATTTCATCATTTATGTTACAATTTTTTTGACCCCTTGATACCCAAATTTTTTACAAAAAATGACCTTGTGTTTTACAAGCCCCCTAGATATCTATCCCTTTTGTTGGGTAAACAGTGTGTCCCAATATTTAATATATAAGTTCATTAAAATTGGCATAAGGCTTTTACTTTATGTAAAAGTTTGTCCGCATTTGGGACTACTGTACATCCCCCGGACATCTGAAATCCTCAAAAACTCCATACAACTTTTTCTTGCTACCAACACCCTCAATATCGCCAATAAAGTCTTGAGTAATTTTTTATTATTTCTTAAAGCGATGCATAGTTAATAATGTTCAGTAAAATCAATATTTATTTTTTCTCGCAGTGAGATTCGAAATTTCGAATGGTCGAACCCACGGTACAGTTCAGCTATCGGTCATTTCTATCAATTGGTTTATAAAGATACGAAATACTTTGGTGTTGGAATTGCTTGTGCTGAAAACGTGGAGGAATCGTTCATAGTGGCGCGTTATCTTGAAGGATCGCAAAGCAGTAAGATTGCTGAAACACCAGAACCTCTTGCAGGTACTCCATTTTGTCTTCCTTATGAGTTTACTTCTATACTTTTTTTTGTTTACGAAACTACGACTGAAAAGTAGATTGCAACATCTTGGGAGATTTTTTAGTTGCTGAGAATCAAGCAGAGGGACATTAAGTACCATTTTGTACTAAGAACGAAGTCTTTGGTATGACCAGGCTGGGAGTTGAATCCTTTTTGGATGATTTACCTCATAATACGGCCGATCTATTTTCTTCTAACTATAGAACATGTCTGTACCATCCAATATCTCTGTAATTCGATTTTTCAAAAGTTTTGTCACACTTTTTTATTATTTCTCAAACTTTTTACTTTTCTTGCCTATATTCAGACTCGCCAGAAATCACAATTCCATCACTGACCATTCAACCAACACCTGAACCTATCGTTGAGAGATTGTTCATCTCTGACGAAGGTGGATGGTCTGAATGGGTACCTGTCACTAAATGTAGTGTAAGTAGACCCTTATTCGATTTTCATCTATAAATCAAAATTTGTCATATTTACTCTAATCTGGCACCAGATGTGAAAGCTTTCTTCCGACACGCTAAAGCCCTGAAGTTCGGGAAAATCTGTTACATATTGAAGGTTTAGATTACGAAATTTCGCAAGACCGCGTCAAGAATTTTACAATGGGAGGCCTGAACCCCAGCCCTCGTTCCTCGTTTTTAGGGATTATCAGGTCCAGCCAAAATATTTTCAGGAGCCGTTGAGCACGACTAAGGATCCAGCACATCAAAGGTCGACTATCATTCCTCTCCGACGGAAGTCGTTAAGAGCTTTATCGTGGGCGATCACCAAATCCGCCATCGGAATATCAGAACATCCCTGCCTAATTGAACCCTTCTACGTCTTCTTTAACAATAAATTAAATGCGATTTCTTTTTTTCGCAGACAACCTGTGGTAGAGGACAATATTTGGAACGAAGGTATTGTATTGACGTGACAGCCGGTACCGAAGAACCCAAGACGTGCGGCGAAGGAGATAGATACAGGTAAATTGATGTTCTTATAAAAACGTGTAAAAAAAATTCTGTTCAGCAGCAAATGTATTTTGGACCTTTTTCTGACCGAATCAGGTCAAAAAAGTGAGACAAATAGAGGACAGAAGGGAATTTCTCTTCGGAACTCTTTATTAACTCCTTTGGAGATTTGCAGTCAAGCTTTATCATCACAAAAGGGAAGAAATGCCTCGACACTGCGAGGAGATGAAACCTAATGTGTGCGAATGTGTGAAAAGATCCCCTTCTCACAGACCCGATGGGACCCCTTCTCTTTGTAAGAAATGGCCAAAATATCGTCGAAAAGTGGAAAATCATACTCCAATTGGAATGGAATTTAATTTGAGTTTCAGTCCGTTATCTTTACCCCTGAGAATATCGTACCAGTTCTGTGAGAAGGGGCTTTGTGGAAAAGTGAGATTTTCTGTCATCAAACAGTATATGTATATCCTTTACCCCAAGGGTTGCTGAATGTGCTAAACAATTACCCTGTCCGATGGATCAAGATCCAAATGAGAAAGATGGAGAATGCAATGATTTATTCCCGGACAAATGTCAATCGAGCGTTGTCCCATTGGGTGGACGAATGGAGTGTCGACAAGAAAACAATGGAACGTTTATGACGAATAATTGTAAAAAGACATGCATGTTTTGTAAACGTAAGTTTTTTTATAAGAACATCCAAAACTTTGTAAAAAGCCTGAAAAAGTCCATAATTTCACCATTTTGTGAGTACTTATTGTCCAATTTCCGAAGAGATTGGGTGTTTTAGAGTCCTTAAAGCCATAAAAATTCTCTTAAGCGGTTCTTAATATTTTAACCATCGAAGTGTTCTTGTTCTTATATAGTTTGTTCTTATAAAGAACGTGTACTACATCTTCTGCAATGTGAAAATCCCATTTATATTTGTAAATAAGTTGGTCATTTTTACTTGCGATGACATCGTGTTTTGGAACTGGTCGAAACTCCCACATCTACCTCTACTCAGGAAGACCCTACCCCCTTGCTCCTATATGATTGTTAAACTTTATTGATCACTTGTACAATGAGCTATTCCAGAACAAATTTTATATCCCCTATGTTGAGGAGGTCTTTTTGGGGAATTTCATTTCAATTTTCAGGACCCCCTCGGAATTTTTTCTTATTTCTTGGACCACCGTTGATTTTCGACCTCATACCCTGGACTTTCGACCTCATACCCTGGACTTTCCACCTCATTTTACTGACCCCCTGGATTATTTCTTTTTCACATCGCCCTGGACGTCACACCTCCTCGACATTGAGGGTACAGACTATTTCTGGAATAGCCCAATTTAATAAAATTAACCTATTGCAACCAGCGAGCAATATCATGGATGAGTCTGAAAAATTATCGACACTCATTTGTTCTTTAAGGGCGGTAATGCCCGATGTCCTCTACCGGGTTTGTATCTATGAATTTCAAATAAAGAGAGTGATAGACATATTGAGACGGCGAATAACGAAGCTATTCGAATTTATTGCTCAGAGAAGCTGGCACTCGCCCGGGGGTACTAGGGTTGTGAGCTGACGGGGGTGCCGCCCGACCTTTGACCCTTACCGTGACTAAAAAGGAGAAAACAAAGGAAAATTTTGGGAATTTTACGACCCTTAGCGGGACAAATATGACCAATTTTGACCAAATTTCTATCTTTCCGGGGGGAAGATTTGAAATTTTCATATTTTTCTGACCCTTAGTGGGACTGAAATTTAATTTTCTGATTTTTCCGACCCTTAGCGGGACTTTGGAAATCCAAAAAAGGTATCCTTAAGGGCGGCACATACCGTACCCCCCATTTGCCTAAGTACCCCCCCCCCCCCGGGGCACACGCAATGTTATTTCAATGTCCATCTAATGTTCATTTCGCGTTACATTAACGTTGAAACATCGTTGTCGTGCCACAATCTTGGACAGAAATATTTAAGACATATAGTAGGCGATTTGAGTTTTAGCTTGAGACTTAAGAACTCAGGAAAGCTCGCTAAAGTTTAAATAAAGCTGGGAATATAGCCTAGAAGCCACGGAAGCCCCTCCAAAATCGAAATATTCAATGAAATAAAATGGAAATACTAAAATCGCAATTCTTGTCTTACTCTAAACTCTGAAAAACGTTAAGATAGCCTAGACGACTAATTCAGACATAATAGAAATAAAGCAAAAAGTAATGGAGGGAACAATTTTAGTTTATACAAACTAAATCCCGTAACAATAATCGTATTATCATATAACGCCTATACTACTGTAGTACACGCAACGACTCCAGTCTATGAGATACATAAAAATCTCAATATATTTCGACCAAGATTGCATCTGGCAATTTCACCACAAACCTTATACTGTTTGATTTTATTATCATTTACAGCTTGTGTGAATTACCACAAAGATTGTCCAGCTTACTCAGTTCCACCTTACAGTTATTGTACCGACAATGAGTATAGCCCATGGATGGAATGGAAATGTCCAAAGTCTTGTGCCTACTGTAATATGAGTAAGTGTTCTTTTTTGAGTTTCAAAGAGTTTTCATCTTTTCGAACTCTATTCTCTACTCTAAGGCGTAGTGGTTATCGTGCTTGACTTCTTGACCACGATTCACTTGGCAAGTGAATACTCCTTCGCCCGGATCAACCCATGCGATGTGAGGGGAATTGGGAACCATAACTCTGTGGTGTGCCGAGACACTTAAGAGGTTCTACACCTTCGAGGACATCCGTTCTCCCGTGTAGTTCGAGTGTCGTGGGTATACACCATGACTTGGCAGCTCGCATTTGCAGGGGTGCAATGTCTGCCTGCGCTGTGATTCCTACTTCATCGTGGGTAGGACGATGCATCAGAGGGTATATCTACCAAACTCTATTCAGATTCCATAAATTTAATCTGCTGTAGTAAGTTTTATCAACGGAAATCGATTTCTAAGCCTACTGGCAAATGGCATATTATTCTTTTTAATCTTTTCGATAAAACCCCACCCATGTCATTATTCTCTTGCCCAACGAAAATAAGTTCATTTGAATTTAAACCAATGGCCGAAAAGCAGTGAAACAGGAACATACTCTTAAACAGTCTACCTTTATACCTGGGAAGATATAGGTTACCTGGGAAGATCACCAAAATTTGGGTAACCAAATAGTTCGAACATATCCCCAGTCAATTTCAGCTGAACAGACGTTGTGGCAACATGGCCAGATTCTTCGATAAGTTATAGTCTACATGTTTTTTTTGTTTTTTTAAGATCAAACGGTATATGAAGAAACTGATTGTTATGATTTGACATACGATTGTACGAAATGGGCTTTCGAATTGAATTATTGCCGGTCGGACGAGTATGCGGAATTCATGTCTGGCGCTTGTAAGGAGAGCTGCAGTTTCTGCACTGGTGAGTCTACACTGCTAACATTGTACTGTTTCAAAGACTGATGTCGGCAGGGGGAGGTACTTGTGCAAAAAGGGGTACGGGGATGAGCCGCTGTTCAGGTTACCTCTTTCACCTCCATGAGTTGCAGGTAGTGTCGTAAAAACGCAAAAAAAGAAAATCAGTCCCTCGTAGGGTACCTTTTTAGTGAAATTTGGAAGAAAAAAATATGGAATTTTAATCTCATTCAGGGTCACTTTCTTCGCAAATTTTAGCAAAATTTAACAAAAACCTCAGCAGTACTACCCCCCCATCTGTCGGTAAGGGTAGTACCTATCAACCTTTAGCGGCGTTTTATCATTACGTCATGATAGGATTAATATTAATCGTTTTTGCAGCATGTCATGACGCGAACCCATATTGCCAGCAATTGAAGGAAGATTACCACTACTGTACATCTAAAGACCAGGGTATCAATCTCTGGATGGCAGGCTCGTGTGCTGGTACATGCAACTATTGTTTTGATCCCAAAAACTTTGAAACCAACATTGACAAGTATGTTAAACTTTTTTTATTGTGGGTTTAAACGAAACACTTTATTCTGACATAGGGAAGAAATTTTCGCTCGCAACAAATTTTTGCGGAATTTAATTTCGTGGTTTTTTAACAATATCCGTGAAAGCAAATTCCGCGAAACACAAATCTTCTCAAGATTTTGAAAAATCACCTTTGGTAATCAAAGTGGTAAAAAAGCTATATTGTTAACAATTAACCAAATACAGTCTTTTAGCCTTTTTTGACATTCTAGTCTGTAAAATACCAACCAAATACCTTTGGAAAAGTAAATGAGTGAATGAGTGAATGAATGCAAGCAAACCTAAATTATTAATTCTTCGAATGCTTAACAGGGTTAACGGTACAAGACCTCCATAACGAAAAGAGCATGTTACAATTAAGAAAAGGTATGTTTTTCATTCTGTTTTACTTTAATTGGGAATATATAAATCTGGCAATTCTTTTGCAGGTCTTCTAGTGGACCGTTTTTTTTTTTTTTTGGACCATCTACACTTGGGTGAATTCACATGATTTTTTTCTTCAAATATTTATTATTTGGAACTTGGGATGAGTCTTGGCGAGATGAAGCTAAAATCTAAGTATATTGATTTTGCAATTTTGCCTATAGACAGAAGTAATAAGAATACTGAAGTTGAGTCAGTGCAGAAACCACGTCCGACATTTGAATATCCTTTGGGCCGAAAATATCTCAGAAATGTACCTTAAAAGTTTAATTACTATAGGTAAAGGTAATCTTTTTGAGACTTTTTTGAGTTAGAAGATTAACTCTACGTAACTCGGATACGTACGAGAAATCAAAGTTTCTTCGAGTTATGAAAATCTCATGATGTAGTAATTTTTTTTATAAGGGTTTGTTGTCTGAAGATAAGGCATTCTATTTATAGAGGTTCGAGTTATAAAGACTATACTGTACTATTGTTTTCAAGCGGAAATTTCAAAATATAATGACAAGAAAAAAAGGACGAGCCTTCAAAATTTAAAAGTTTTGACGGAGGGTCCATGAAAGGATCCGAAAATATCTTCTCTAAATATCTTAAATGTACGTAGTTACAAAAATTTAAATATATCGCGATTTAGTGATAAAAATAATTAGTATATATCTTTTATTTGGTTTGGGTCTGTTAATATTTTAAATGGCGTGAGGTTTTATTTTATTAAACCATGAACATATATAGGACTGGACGGCTATCTTCCATTGTCCCTTTGAAGCGAGCTTCGTTGCCGCCTGTATTTCAAAATTGGTATAAAAAAAATTCGACAATATTCCGTCACAATTTTATTTCTTTGAATTAGGTAAAATGATTGATAAAGCTTGAACATTATTCGTAATTCACAAAAGAATTATTCTAAATTTTTTCATAAGTTTGCAACATATTTTATCAACATTTTTCAACGCAGAAATTCAGAATTTCAAATGCGTGTTTACATACTTTTAAATTACTTTTTTCACTCATTTTTTATGACATGAAAAAAATAGTATGCCAAAGTTGAGTGCCCATGTCATAAGAACATCATAATTCAAATCCCATACTCTCTAAAATTATTCCATACTTTTGAGTCCAAATTTAAAAATGTTAGTCGGAATTTTAACAAGCTGACGATGATTGTGCCTCTGTTATTTTTTGTCATGATATATAAATAAAAGACTTAAGAAGAGTTGAACAACAGAGACTTTTGTCGAAGTTTTGACCTAATTCTGCTGTATTAGGCGAGACCAATTTAATTTGTTGTTCTACGGGCCCGACCGACCCTATTTTTGCTAAAATCAAAAATAATAATAATATTGAATTTCCACTACAATATATTTTACACACTAGTTATTTGTAAGAATTATTTGAATAAATCTGAAAATTAATTCAAGAAATTGAAAAATTTAGAAAATCAAGCATATTCTATAAACTAAGATTTAATCATGATCTTCATCAAAGATAAAAAAAAGTGAAATTTTGAACCAGATATTTTTTGGAAAACATTTTCGGTACTTTAACAACCCTGAATGAAAATGAAAAATTTATTTTTATTTTACCGACCGACCGACCCATATTTTGCTAAAGATCTGCCCGTAAAACAACAAATTAAATTGGCCTCGCCTTAGCCTCCTTTTCGAAAATTTGACGTTAGCAAGAGCATTCCCAAGAGGTATATCATCAAAATTTATTGTTTCTTTTGATGATTTTAACGAGGCGGCAACGAAGCTAGCAGTGTTATCTTCAAAAATACAAAGGAGATGGATGTCCAGTCGTTTATGGTATGTTCCGTCAGGCCCAGGGGGGACTCATATTGTCCGACCCACAGCATGTGCCCCCCATAAGGGTAGGTTTTTCGAGACCCTTGAAACGCACTGTAAGGGTGTACTTTTGATATTGTGACAGTAGAGATATTTTGAGAAAACATCACTCATCCCAAAATAAACAATCTACATTATCCATTCAAGTCCAACGTGCTTACGGAGGAATAGACCATGAAAAGACCTTCTCTAGCTACCAGCATTCAGTCAATGGAAAATCATCATATACCATTCACGTTGAATAGATTTACGCATGAGGATCATCGAGGAAAACGGACTGCAACCCCGTTAGCCCAAGCGTGACTAATATCTTACATACCACTGACACACTAAGATAATCGAGAACAAAACCAAGAGACTGAATCAATCTACGCACAACACTGAAAGATTTATGAGCTGGGATCGAGGAAGCAATCCCAACCAAATGAATGGACGCGGACAACTAAACCAACGTGACTATTGATCCCAGGCTCTAAATCCAGTCCTCTAAATACTCATAGAACTAAAAACTATAAATACCGGAATCACAAAATCATTAGAGGAGTCGGAGAGCGTGCTGAGAGTCGGAAGCGTGCTGGAAAGTCGAAACATGCTGGAAAGCTAGAGAGTTACGAACCGTACTATTAGTAAAGAGACTTGTTACTGATTTAGATCTGGAACCTTCCATAACATCAATTGCAGATATTATCGTGTTATCGACTTTTTAGACAACTATATTAAGGAACAGTTATTTGGAGTTATTGAAATATTAGTGATCACTTTTATGTAAATATAAAATTCATTCGATCGAAGTTACAATCGTCCAGTTACTATCTTCTTAAATTGTACTCTTTCAGGGTACACTGCGCCTCGGGGTTTAGTGAAACTGTCTGGTGAAATCCAGGGAGTTCCACACATAAATCTCCGTGTGCGACAATATGCACTACAAGGGTTGTCTTTAAGCTAAACAAGAAGCCCAAGGGCATGAAGGCCCAGCATTAAAAGTTTTGTTTCTAAATAAGAGTGATAAAGTTTGCTTAAAATCATCAATTTTAATTTACAAGCTTTTTTATATTGAATTGGCACGAATGTGGAGCAAGATTGGTCAGAAAGAGGAAGAGAAAAACATTTTTTTGCTTATATTTAGCACAATATAACAAACTGATATGAAACATGTGTCTAACATGAAACGGGAACACTTATTTATGTAAAAATAAAACTTCTGAAAAATCTTTAACAAACATGATTGTGTTAAAGCTCTAACTAAAGGGAGCAAAAACAAATGATAAAAAGTAAAATTAAAAAGAAACTAGCCTCGAAAATTTTTTCCTGCAACCACAGCGGCTGCAACCTCAACAGCAGCACTCAAAAAATGCAAAATTTGTATATAAAAATGTCCATAAAAACTGAACAATTTGGAGTTATTGGCTGAAATTTTGTACAGTGACTCACTTTCAGATGCAGATCATAATTCAGTAAGTGTTTTCCCCAAAATGAGGCTATTTCAAGATGGTGTCTGACAGGGTGGTGCCGATAAGCCCTTTTGACCGTTTTGGACTGGAATGGCTTAATTTTCTTAGATAAATGTATCTAAAATGTCCTTATTGTTTATTTTTTTAATCATTATGATATGCTGAAATTGTGTACAAAATTTGAGCTTTTTAGTTCAATTTTACCAGGAGAAACAGGCAAAAGAAACTTGCAAAATCAGACAAAACCGCAATACAAGCTGCAACATGGAGAATGCTCAAAATGCCTTGTGACAACTTTTTCAAAACAGTAGATTTGAGCCCGGCTCGAACCACCAAAGTTATTTGTTAGTGATTCTGAGCCCGGCATGTGCTACCAAGCCGCTGCAAAAATTTGAAATTACAAACTCCTACCCCTACCGTGAGATCGGGTAACTTGCATCAGTGAAGGCTAACATGGTCATGCATAGCCCTCAAATGACTGACCAATCAAAGCAGCAAAATTTCAAAACAAATGAACTACGCAGCTTCGCTCGCAGCTCTACTCTACCATTTTTGTTTTGATTTCACTTTGCTATGCATGTTAGCCTCCACTGATGCAAGTTACCCGACTTCACGGTATATTGTACAAAAAATTTACTGTGGGAAATTTGAATTTATCGCTGTCCTCACTTACTAAAATAAAAACTATATTTCTGAACTTGCGTTTTCTCTTAAAGAGTGTGACCGTTGAAAGAATTTGTTTGGTTTTCAACTTTGTTGAACGGACTTTTTGTCGAATTTGTCAAACATTTCTTGTTGTCAAACTTTGTTGAACAGAGTTTTGGTCGAATTTGTCGAACATTTCCTGTTGTTAAAGTTTAAGTGGAACTTAATCGAATACTCACAATTTTAGTGCAGCAACCTTTGAAAATTTCGATTAATTATGTCGTCTGGTATGTACTGATGTCCAGACGGTGTCAATCGAACAACTTCGAACAAAAATCGCAATCGAACCAATCGAACGTAATCGAACGCGATCGAATAATTGCGATTCGATTGTCGAACGTAATCGAATCTCAATCGAACGGCCGATTCCTGGGTAATATTCGATTGCGTTCAAGTAAGGTTAGATTGGTTCGATTGATTGTTGACTATGTTCGATTGGTTCGATTGATTGTCAATTACATTGGATTAATCTTCGATTTCGTTCGATTACGATAATGTACGATGAGTTTGATTGCGATTAAATTAAATTAAATTGGATCACTCTGTTAGAGCTTCTTAGCGTGGGCGGCCGAGCGCTTAAGTACCATACTAAAGCAAATAACATCTAATACAATTGAATCAATCGAACGTAATTGAATACAATCGAACGTAATCAAAGCAATCGAACAGCAAATCCTGGGTAATGTTCAATTGCGTTCGATTCGTTCGATTGACACCGTCTGGTGATGTAAACTAAAAAAACTGAGCATGATCGAGACTCCTTTAAAAAAGCTCAACAAATATAAAATTTCACCATAATTGTATGCAGAAAAAGTATCAAAATATCCAACAATACTAAATAGAGGCTATTCTAGTCAACCTCTTGCTGTTTGAATAAATTTTTTTGTCGAATATAAAAGCCTGAACAATGAACATTTCGCACACGTTAAGTTAATAATTATTCTGATAAAATGCCTGATTCCTCTTAATCATCAAGGAGATAGCAAGAGAGTAGTAAACATTACATAAGAGAACATACCTGTAATAATCTGGTTGGTGTTTGAACCTTCATTTTGAACAATAATGAGAAAACATCGATGAAAACCCTCAAGCAAAATCAGTGTAAAAAATGCAACTTTCAAAATAGTCTTTAAAAGCTTTTAGGTCAATAAGTATGAGCATCCACTTCTGTGGGTGCAAGTCAGAGCTACACTTAACTAATTGAAAAACATTTGAAACAGTAAACTTTCCTTTATAAGTCTCAAGGTCCATAAAGAAATCAAAACATTGACCGACAACCAAAATGTGATTCTCAGGCGCCATCTTGGATTCCGTTCGGAGCAAATAAACCCACGGCCGCAGTAGAATCGATATTCTTTACAGCACGCAGCCTAAGACGACCCGAGCAAATCGATTAAATTTTATGCGAATGCCCCCGATTGAATCGCACAAAAGAGCAACCATGGCACGGACAGGAGTGAGAGAGGACAGAAAAACAGAACACGGCACGGACTGCGGACAGACAGGACAGGACAGACACACGGAAAGTTCCTCTTGAAAGGCCCCTTCGCTAGCGCTGGGCCAATAAGATACTGTATGTAATCAAATTACACTTATTTTCTAATCGTTGAACCGAAAATAACCTTATTTATTTACTAATCCTTCAGAAAAATGCAAGTACTGTTTAAAGGCTTTGAAAGCAAAAACTAAGGAAATAAAGAAAAGTGAAAACGAGATAATTTGTTGAGACAGGCTTGTACCCTTTTATTTAGTTTAGTAATCAACCGTTTCAAGGCTCTCGTGGGAAATAGGCCCATGGCAACCTGGAACACGATAAAAAATATAACCTAATTCTACAAAGATTACACACCTTGATAAAATATATTACTCTACTTGCTGCACCCTCACAGCATAAAATATATTACTCTACTTGCTTCACCCTCACAGCATAAAATATATTACTCTACTTGCTGCACCCCCACAGCCTAAAATATATTACTCTACTATTGCTGCACCCTCACAGCATAAAATATATTACTCTACTATTGCTGCACCCTCACAGCATAAAATTGATATAAATTTCTGCTGCATTCTCACAGCGTAAAATATAAAAAACTCTTGACGCACCCTCCGTGAAAGCAGCAAAAAAATTATCCTTTCTCAAGAATAGTAAGAAAAAAGGAAAAAGGAAACATTGAGAATATACTAGAGAGCTTGAAAGACATGCGATGAGTTCGGAATATAGCTACCATTTCTTATCATCAAATTAGTAATCTACAGAACGACTTTCTCTTGACATGTCTTTCAGAACCATAAATAAATTCAGGGTGAGAAACTTTCATTGGAATGCATTGTAAAGGTACCTTTCCATTGCTCAAAGCTGCACTTGTAAGGGTCCGACTTTGAGATCAAATTTCTTAGCAACACATGCCGTCGTTAAGAAATCAAGTGCCCCCCCCGGCCTTCAGGTAGGTCAATTCACTATGCAGCTTGTTTATTTCCATACGATAAATACCTCAAAAAATTTCAAAAGTCACTTGAAAATCACTTTATCTGTGGAATACCTCAAACGAAAAACGAAAATAGCGTGTTCAAAATCAAAATTGGATCCTAACATATTAAAAATTGCTCAGATATTTATTGTTCCTAAATATTCACAAAGTTCAAGTTAAATATAATCAATAATAAAAGAAACTTATTTGCTTTGTACACGAATACACTTTATAAGAATGTCCATTATGAAAATGGCCGAAAAATTAAGAATATGCTAAGAATATCACCATCATGGAATTTAGCAACTGAACCTAAGAAGGCCATTTTTAAAGCATTTTCACTTGTAAATTGCCAATAATACCCCAGTAACGCTCAATATTCTCCAGGCGTGTATTACATTTTAAATCTAGGTTAAATCTCGAACTTAACCTAAGAATACCGTAAGAATATAAAAGGATGATTTTCGCCAAAAAAGTTAAGAATGTCCATGATGAAATGAAAAAACACCATCCTTATAAAAAATAGCGTGTATTGTGGATCTTTTCCTTATTTGCAAACTATCAAATTGGTCGTGCATCTCCTATAAGCTAATATTGGAGAAATAGGTGTAAGCGCCGACTTGTGACTTGTGCATTTCCTTGAAGATAACCGTAGGCCATTCGAACCCAACCACGTCAGAGCAATCAGCGAACAAAATGTGACCTTCATGAGGCCCCCCCAGCGGACCCAAATTTCACGCATTCACGCAAAAGTTTTTCGCAATTCACGCATTCACGCAAGTTTTTCTCGAAGTTCACGCAAACCCAATTTTTTGGGAAATAGGGGACATTTTCGGAAAAATCGGGGAAAATGTCAAAAACAGCGGTCTTGACCATTTCGCTAAGTTACGTAATTTACGTAATTTCCGCCATTATGGAGTAAAATAAAACGTTCGATTTGCATAAAAAAGTATGACTGTACTGGAGATATTATTCGACCGGATCTGGTCATGCACTTTGAGGAAAACTTAACTCAGTAGTGATTTTTTCCTGTAGACCTGACTATAAAACACCGTATTTGGTAGTGTCATAAGAAGCCCCCAAATAGAAAGCGTTACGTAATTTTTCAACTTTAATCACATGCCATCACGCAAAATATTTGATTCTTCTAATTTGTCACGATCGTTTAGAAAAGGTGAAACTTCTGCAGTTAACGGATCGCGATAGTAAGTGAAAAGATATGCGCCGCAGGCAAATTTTTGTACAAAAAATAGCTTAAACATTATCAAAAATAGGTCAAACAAACTAGAGTATGACACCATGATGCTTGGCTCAGAGGTAAGGAGGCGCAACCATGGTTTACGCAGAGAGGAAATTTTTGCATTTCTGTCACTCGCGTTTGGCTAAAAATGCTCTCTTTAACACCATTGAAAAAGAATGTAGTCTAAATTCGTTAAAGGCAAAGTACGATCCCTTGATAGCTTGTAAAATGAGGTAAAAGAATGAACATTTGTTGCGAGCGAAGCGATCAAAAAAAATTAAAAAGAAAGGTTTTAATCAGGGCTCGCGAATTAATTTCCTAACGTGGAGGGGCCGAAAACATAGTGACTAAGGAGGCGCAACCATGTTTTGCGCCGACAGGAGAAAATTTATATTTTAACCCTCTGATGTGCTTAAATGCGACTCCATTTCAGACTAATTTTGCCAAGAAATCAGGTTATCGAAAGTCTACATCATGGGTAAAAATTTCTTTAAAATAAGTTTCTTTTTATTTGCAAAAACGTGATGAAGTCATGGCCGCCTCCTGCCCCCAGTGGCTCTGGCCCCGGCTGGCCCTGGCCCTGGATCATTCGTCATGCATAACCATGGTTTTATCTTAAACAAACACTTTCAAGGGGGCAAATTAGAGTTATTTAAGATTCGAGGGCCAATACATGTTTGGCCCGAGCGAAAAAATCTGGAAATTTAAGGTGTCTAGATTGCAAGAAAGCGCATCTAAATCATGAATCGTTTTATAAAATAGAGAATTTGAAAGTTGCTGATTTTTTTGTGCACCTTCACCTGTCATCCTTTGAATTTGGGATAGATGTGCAGCTTGGGGTTTTCTACAAACTGAAAAGGAAAAATTCACGCGTTCACGCAAAAAAACAGGGCAGATTCACGCATTCACGCATTCACGCAATAGAAATATGGATTTTCACGTTCACGCAAGTTTTTTCAATTCACGCATTCATGCAATTTTTTTTCGATTTTCACGCATTCACGCAACCAAAAAAGCCCATTCACGCATTCACGCAAACCGCTGGGGGGGCCCCTTCATTAAGAAGTTTATATCCGTTTTCATTTTCCTTGATAAGTTTGTAGAGCTTCCATTTTTCGTCTGTATAACTTCTCATCGCTGATATAATATCTCTTATATCATTGTCGTAATAATTAAAAGAAATTTCCGATAGAGCGAGAATCCCATCAGACGTCAAACAACGTGCTTTCGATATGGCTTCTTTCAGTGAATCCACTCTAATCACTGGACCTCCACAAGGGAAGTTGATCGGAGGAAACGATACATAAGGTAAATTTTTCAGAACAATTTCATTCTCATCTAGTGCAGAAACAATTTCTCTGCTATTTCGAAGGTTTAATCCGAGTTCAACATTTGTAAATCCAGCTAGCAAATTTAATGATTTATCTTGATTGTACTCTTCAGTCTTCTGTGCAATCCAGACCACATCGCATAACTTGAGTGTGTCGTCATCAAATAATTGATGGGAGCTATTTACACTCCATTCATCCAAAAAGAGAGCTTTCGCATTGGTTATTCTAATGATTGATTCAAGTGAATCCTAGAGTATTAGAAAAGAAAATAAGTAAAGACTTCTCAATATATTTATTAACTTTAAGTATGATTATAACATATTTGATAGCCGAATCAAATTTTAGTGACTAAATTTGCGATTGAAAAAATAAGCTTTGATCTACTAAATCTATAGTTTTCATTTTCATGTCAGTGATAGTCCTACGTTAGACAGGAAACGTTTATTTGAGTACTTGTGACCATGACCGTTAAAAGAAACCCCAGAAACTGTGAAATACAATTTTTTTTAAAGAAATAAATCTTACTGTTGATTCTGAATCAAATTCTTCAACAACAACACCAAACGGTCCTAAAACCATCTCAAGGTAGTATGTTTGGAGCATTTTTTTCTGTTAATTGTTGTTTTAGATGTTATGTACACAACTCTGTTTTTAAGGGATGCATCTGGCTGGCATATTTGTTTAGCCTTCTCTCTAAGCAAAATGCTTTTTCCTGTTCCAAAATTTCCCTGCAAAATGATTCTCTTAAACTTTGGATCATCTGATTTGAATGCAGCTAATTGCTGGTTGGAGTAGAAAATCAAGTTATCGGAAGTGGATACATTGTTGATTGCCTGACTAATGTAATCTACCCAGTTGGTGTGAGTAACAGGTACAGAAACGTGTACTGCGAACACAATAATGCGTAATACTTTCTAAAGGTTTGCCAAAGAGTCGGTCAAGTCAGTTTGGTTGTTGATCATAGGGAATCCCTTCCATACATTTGATAACCAATCTCGAATATCAGTCATAGTATTGATGTAGTGTGCGCTTTTGAAGTTATGTGAATCTTGTTGGACACAGATAACCGGGAAGAACTGCCATCCTGTACCAAACTGGTCCCCAATGTCTCTTCCAACGATGTTCGATATTTTTCAAGCTGTGAACATGCTTTTAGAAGCGCCTGATCAGTTGATGTTCTTTTAAGTTCAATACCGATCACCAATTTTCTCGAATGGGACAAGATGAGAAGGTCGTATTCCCGATGTTTCTTGTTTCCAACGTTTGTCATGAATTGTGAAGATTGTAGAATGACCAGGTCGTTCAAAGTTCCATCCTTAATCGATTGAAGCTGGTCAAAAAACCAATGCTCGACCTCCTCTCCTAGGTCACTCAATTGTAAATCCCAAAGCCATTTAATATTGGAATCCTCACAAACGTTGGGTTCGCTCACCAATTTGTTGTTAACGTCTGCTTTAACTTTATTTCTGCCTCGCGGTAGTTTGACTTTGACGCTGCATTGTTGAAGAAATATTTCGAGATTTGATCCATTCTTCGACTGTTGTTGTAGTGCAATTAAACATTTTTGAATGAAGATATCAATATCGATGGTCATTTGTGGGATGTTCTGGTCGTTCTGAAGCTCCTTGACTACAAGATGCTTAATTTTACTTTTTGTAATCCACTGGTCAAATTCTTTACTGTTAATCTCGGTCAAAGTAGTACCACTGACAGATTTCTGCGTCTGTATAAAAGCTTGAAAGTCAGTTGCAAACCAATGTCTAGGGGAATTGGTCGACATATTTTCCAAAGTTTTTTCAACATCTTTCACAACATCATAATCCAGAATGGAAACTGACGATTCTTTGGTATATTGATTTGATTTAAACACGGGTGGTATGAATAATGCCTCTTGGTAATTCTGTGAATCGAACAAGAATGATTCGACATATTCCCTTTCCAAAAGATAGTCAGCTGTGTCAAAGGGATCGTTCATTGTTAAACCATTACCAAGGTTGTATTTCTTAAACTGATTCTTAAACTGATTTTCCTGACGATGAAAAACACCTTGACTGTTCCTGGTAATTTGTTGAAATAAAGATTTCTGTTGTGTACATCTGGAATAAACCAGCCGAGGCTGGAAGGTCAGCCAATAGAGCTTAGCTAAGTAGCTTTAATAAGTGGGTTAACAGATGTAAGAGATGTACAGAAACAGAGTAGACTAAAAATGTTGAATAATGTACAAAATGTGAAACACTTGATAACTTGATTTAAAATTATTCAAAACAAGCCTGAGAGCTCCTCCAAGCCCCCCCCCCCCCCCCCCACGAGAAGATCAAAGTATGGAGACAATATCCATATGTCAGATATTCAAAGTGTTATCTAGTAGAAAAAATAAGAAAATTGCCAAAACGTCAGAACCAAAATAAAGATATCCATCAAATATACATAGAAACTGTACTTTTTGTTTTTACTTGATAAAACTCCAATAACACTTTAAACTAACAAGCTACAAACTTTAAGTCACAAAGCGCAAACTCCAGAAAAAACACAATTTGCATCAAAATCTTGGTAAAACGTAGTTCATTTTTATAAACATTTCAACAGGAACTGTATTTTTGGTAGACTTGGTCAAATTACAGAAACCATTTGTCAGTTGTCTGCAAGGCCAATGAGGTACGTAAAAACTGACTGCTATTCAGTGAAAGCCAAAATTTGGCAAGGTCAGAAAAACATAATTTACATCCAGTCTTCGTAAATAAATTTTGTAGTTTAGTACCGTCAAGTTACACAACATGCACACAACCATCTTGAAGACTTTGCTGGTCGCAAATGATAATCAAAAGCAAAACTTAAAATTCATAACTATGCAGGGAAGCTCATTTTCCCCCTATTTTGCTTTAAACTCCCTTTTGAATGGTCTATGAATTTGGGCGATCGCTTTACCGCCTTGGCGGAATAAACACACGACCATAATAAATAAATTCAACAGGGCAACGGAGTAGCAATTAATTTCAACTGGGATTCCTCTCTTCTGTGCCAAGCACTGTAGTGTTTTTTAAACTTTAAAACAATGTTAAATGAAGACCAGATGGATCTGTTTGTTATGACTGTGCAAGTTGTGACGAGAGTGTGCATGTTGTGTAACTTGACGGTATAATTAATTAAATTCTAGAAACCATTTTTCATAACTTTCTGCAGTCCGCTTTCTGCAAGTCTGATAAGAGATATGTATAAACTGTTATCGCCATTCATTCCATTCCATCATTCAGTCAAAACGTGCGCCAAGGTTAAAAAATGTTAGAAAAACACTATCTGCGTCCGGAACTGCGTGAAAAATAGTTTGATCAATTTCAACAAGAACTGTATATATTAATATTAATATAATTGATCAAACTCCAAAGACCATTTGTCATAATTTTGCAAGTCCAATAATAGGAGATGTGATGTCATCATTTGGTTCCCGTCATCTGACCGCCCCTGATTTACGGTCAGCAGGTAGAGTTGGAGAGTCGGAAAGCTTTTCCGCTGCTTTGCTGGATTTCCACTGTCGACCTCTGCACGCTCTGTGTTTACAAGTTTTCAAATCGAAGTAGCGAGCCGCATGCTAATGGAGAGTAAACCGAAAACCAGTTTATCCACGGTTTCTCAATTTCTTAATTCAGATCAGTCCACACGGGTACGGATTCCCTTTCAACAAGATGTATATAGCTGCTTCTTGAAAGAAAAATATTTTCGACAAACTGACCCCCACTTTTTAAAGTAGAAATGACGGGAACCAAACAATTTTTTGCGATTCGCCTTATCAAACACGTCCAAGCAAACCAAGTCCAAAAAAGCACGATTGCATCCAGTCTCTATCAAATTTAGACAGTAGCTGTACTTTTGTAAACTTTATCAAATTCCAATAACATTATAACACCATCAATCCCACCTAGAGGCAAACAAGAAAAATATGTTTTTATTGCAAAAAACTAATAAAAAGCAGCAATAAAAAGTATCAGAAAATTCAACATAAACAAAAACTTGAGCAAACGGCTTTAAACCTTCAAAAGGTGTAGAAAAAGAATCCCCTTGATGAAAATCATGTGTTTGATTTGCCGAGTTAAAAAAATAAATGACAGAAATTGAAGCTTGCAACAGATTTACACTGGAAATACTTTGGTACAACACTGACTTATCACATCTGACTTATCGCTTGAGCCGCCATCTTGAAACACCACATTATGATCTGTAAAAACAACGCACGCTAAAAGTACCCAAAAAGTTAACCCGATCGGAACAACACTGACTTATCACATCTGACTTATCGCTTGAGCCGCCATCTTGAAACACCACATTATGATCTGTAAAAACAACGCACGCTAAAAGTACCCAAAAAGTTAACCCGATCGGAAGAAAGTTTAAAAATCAAAGTGATTTCGGGAAATCGGATTTTTTTTTTGCCGTCTTATGATGATGATGGAAGAAATGAATTTTACGGATTTGAATGCTCAGCTTAGGCTGACCAATTATCAAAAGGTTCAGGCTTCAAAGCCGAAACTTCTGCTGGAACGATATTAGACATTTTTTAATAACAAACTATCTATCAACTCTTCTTTTCACTCTCAAAGTTTAATACAAAAGAACGATACTATGTTTTTAATAACACTGTTTTGATATGGTTTTCCCCTTTTAGTATCCAATTTCCAAATTCATATGTTTACACAGGTTTACAAAGTGTCTTTAGTAACGAAGTACACGCTTCTTTTTTTATAAGAATGGTGTAAATTCATTTCATCGTGGATACTTTAGGCGTACAAACTTTCGCGAGCAGAAACTTTCGCGATTTTCGCAAATTTAAACCCTTTTCGCGAAAGTAAATAAATGTATTTGAAAATTCTTGAAAGGGCCATTCGCCAAAGTTTATGCTCGCGAAAAAGATTTTTTGTTCGAATTCGCGAAAGTGAATGTCGTAAATTTCGCGATTTTTCGACCTCGCGAAAGTTTCTGCTCGGCAAAGTTTGTACGACTAAAGAATTCTTAACTTTTTACTCGAAATCATCATATAATCATATAATATATTCTTAAGGTTAATTTTAATTTTAATTCCTATGTGTATGCATGAAAAAAAAAACAAGAGAATAAATACAATGTGAAATAGAAAATTATAAAAGCAGTATAAATATATTCATTAAAAAAAATTGAAAATTTTCATTCGTATGTAACTTTTGTATCTAAAATGCTTAGCAGTCTCATTTCAAAACTCAAAAGCTGGATTCTTATAAATGAGGAGCAGTTTGTGTAAACATTAATTGAGGTTATATTTTCCATTGACGTATACAATTAAAGGGTCCTTAAAACGCATAACAATCTTGTCTCTTCTCAGCTAATGCCTACTTAAAAGTAAACACTCATTCTTTTAAGATCAATTTAAAACATGAAATGGTTTTTAGCAAAAAATTAAGGGTCAATCTATTAAAAATGGTTTAAAATCTAAAACACTTCAGTTTTTTTGCCCTATAAATAAGAATACGGTAAGAACAGTTTAAGCTCAAAGTGTCAAATAAATGGGAACAGTCGATCTTCGTTAAGTTTACTGGTTCTTATAAAGCAAGAGCATGGGGCTCTTTACAACTACTATTCGTGATGTCTAACTGGACAAGGACGTGTCAATGGAGTTTGAAAAAGGGCTCTGTCGCAGAAGCAAATTTTCAGAAAAAATTTGACCCTACCAAATTTTAACGAATTGTTAGATGCAAAATGTGACATTTTTCTCCAAACCCTACCTGACAAAGTACAAAAGTCGACGCTGTTAGTTCGAATTTCTAAAATCTTTATAAATTGTGACCCTAAATGATTTTCTGACCTCAATAAACGAACGTACTTACTATTTACTCCATATTGCCTGCACTATCAAGTTTTTAAGAATGAATTCTTGGTATACCCATGTATTTTATCTTTTCGACCACCATGTACATATCATCAAGTATACTGTAGGATTGGCTACTCTTAGGTTCTAAATAAACGGGGGGGTTGGAAAATCTTCGAGATTTTAATAAACGAGGGGGGCTAATTGCCGAGGGGGTTGAAAATTGTACTTCCGAAAACCCAAAAATAAGGTAAATATAGGCTAAAATCAGGCTATTTAGAGCAATATGAGGGGCCTTCACTTTGACAGCTGAAAATATTCTTAAAAATTTATAAACAGGGGGTCCTAATAAGGTCGGGGGGGTTGGAAAATTTTTGAAAAATTAACAAGTGGGGGGTTCGTTTATTTGGAACCTAAGAGTAATCTTTTTCATCGCAAGGTTGCAAGGGAAATATTCTGGATTTCCTCTGTTTTTTTACATACCGGCTGCGTACAAATGTGTAGACAACACGACATTGAGACTGACAGCCTAATAAATTTAAAGTACTTTTGTACCCACGCAGAATGAACTTTGTTGGCTCAAAAAACGCATGTTTATCTATAAGAATCACTATTAACAAGCATATATCAATGTTCTTAGTCAAATTACGGTTTCTGAAAACTATGATTAAGTCAGGTTCACCGAGACATACTGTAGGATCGATGCTCGAATAAAACCTCGGGGAGAAGGTATCTGCTCCTTGAGCTATTTGAAAAAATTACCACTAAAACGAAGATGAAACTACAGAGCCCATTGAAAGAATACTCAATTTTTTTATGAGATACATAGATGTTTTTTTTGCTCACGAAGTCTTGAATATGAACGAATATTTCAAGAGCATGAAATTTTGGTTTCTAAACGTTTTTTTATAAGAAACTAACGACGAATTTTAATAGATCGTCACTGTTTGTGTTCTGAATGATTGTCTAACGGTCATGCTCGCCTAGATATCAATTATATATGTATTAAATGCATAATATACAGGTACGAGCCGGGAAGTATCTTATTCATTTGGTGGACTAACTTTCTTGGGGTTTTTCTTGTTCCTTATGGTAATAAGAATATTTTAAGCTTCTGGGCCACCTGGATTTCTCACCTGGGTATCCATAATGGCGGATTTTTAGTCATGTGACCCCCGTAGGCAAAACTGAAAATTCTTCCAACCCAAATATAGGCATATCATATATCAATCGATCGGAAATTTGATACTGATTAATTTTGAGATACAAAGTTGGGTCTGAAAACTTTCCTATCTCGAGATATAAATCACTTTCGTTTTCTCAGGTTTGGCTGCAGTTGTAAGCGGGCATTCATGGAGTGAGGCAATTCTTTTAGTCATATCTCAAGAAATATGCTTTTAAACATATCAAAACTTTATGTGCTCCTAGAAAAGGCATTAAAAATTGTTTGTGCAAATTTTCAAAAATTTTCCAGTAAAAATGTGTATTTTACAGACCATAGAGTACAATTTTTTTACCGTCGAAAAAAGATCTTTTTCTCTCAAAATCGTCTTTTTGTCTGAAATGAATTAGTGAAATGATGCTTAATAAGGTTTAGAGCCACTCGATTCCTCATATTATACTCAGAGAGATACCTGGGGAATATATAAGGGCTAAATGTGTCTGGTCAGCACTTTACAAGCATGTTTTTTTGGTAAGATTTGATCCAAAAAACGGTAAAACTTACAAGCTATTACTCAAATATTTGACAAAGTCTCTCATTGTATCTCGACATTAAACAAAGTTGAACCTTATTCTTTAGTTTGACACATGCAAAGAATCAAGAATACATGTAAATCGATGTGTGTATGTTACAGACCAGAATTAAGTGCTTCTAGGTGGTTATATTGCCCTACAATGTTTAGACTTACCACGGAAAAATCCTCTGGAGAATTTTACTGAGTAAAATCCGTCAAGATCCTCTAATTCCTATATCTTTAATATTCGTGCATGTAACGAGAAATCTGTGTAGCCTGTCTTTGAGACTTCGGGAAGTGCTTAGAACTTCCAGAACGGCGTAGCTACATACAAACCATCATCGGACCTATTTTCAATATACTACATTGAAAGCTAATTCCCCGTAATTTCAATGTACAGCATTGAAATATTATTAAGACCACTAAGCCATGATAGCTTTATATGCGCCAGACGTCAGACTTTGAATTATTTTCCTAAAAAAGAACAAAGCCCCAAAGTTTTTATTTCTTGCAAGCTTGCTAGACACTAGCACAGATTTGTCGCACAGCCACTGAACGGCCTGTAGAGTTTCTGTCCACCCTACGACCATCACATGGTATGGGTTGGCCCTAGCCACAGCACCGAGTTGGAGTTAGTCCTGATCTCCTAGACGACGGTCAATACTTGGTACACTACTGCGCCTTCACATGGGATAAATCATAACTGGACGTCTATCTTACATTGTGTCTTTGAAGCGAGCTTCGTTGCCGCCTGTATTTTTAAATTAGTATAAAAAATCCGTTGATGTCACAATGCTATTTCGTTGAATTACTTAGGTAAAATGATTGATAGATAGCTTGATAGTTTGAAAATCTATATATTAATATGCTAAAACGTGTGTGTTTACAACGTTTTATAAAAAGTTTTCGAAAATCTAACAAAGCTCTACAAAGCCTCCTCTTCATGGCGTTGAACTTTTTTCTCCTTTCTTTTATAAAATCAAAATCTTATCATCAATCAGCAGCTGTCTTTCTTCCGTTGGGTTTTTTTTAGATGTATAGTGATTTGCTGGATTGGGACACGCAGCGTGCGACGCTGCGCATACGGCTAGTTACTCTCATGTCACAAAATAATTATTTTCAATTTTTTTTATACGCTGAAATGGAGAATTTCAACTGCGTGTATACTTTTGAATCACTTTTGTCATTCCAATAGCGTACCGTAGCGAATCTAAAAATAGACATTGATTTTTCTGTTTGACCGAAATTCAATCCCGTCAACCTTTGCGTCAATTATGCTTGCACGCAAATTACACTCAGTTACAAAGAAAAAGTAATAAATTTCACGACTCTCGAATTAAAACAAAAAAGGATTGTGGGATTGAATTTCGGTCAAATGAGAGGGACAAGCGGGAGTTTTTACAAGCTCATATTTGATTTGGTTGGTCGTTAAGATGTAATAAAAGAATCTTATTACTTTTTCTAAAGAAAGCGTCATCTCTATCACTTTAAATGACCAATTAGTGAAGTATCTTGTAAAAACTCCAAGGCATCTCAAATGAGAGAAGTAATAATCGTGACGTTTGCACCACGACGCGCTATTAGTTTTTTAAAGTTTTATGTGCGTGTTCACAAAATTGTATTTTAAGCTCTCCCTCTTTTTTCTTTGTCATTACGATTAATTTATACATTGTAACTACCTTTTGTAATAAGCCTGTGTGATGGAGAACGTTCTTATATTTTAGCGATAACACCGTACAAACTTTTCTACTCAATCGCATGTTCAAACTCGATACTTTAATTAGGGACACCCTGTATACTCGATATTATTTCATCGGAGTTTTGAAAAATGACGATGATTTCGCATCTGTTATCTTTGTTATGATATAGATAAAAGACTGGAGAAGAGTAGAACAACATGGACTTTGTGTAAGTTTTGACGTTGTTAGCAAGGTATTCCCAAGGTAGATCATCAAAACCTATTGTTTCATTTTATGTTTTAACGAGGTGGCTACGAAGCTAGCAGTGCTTACGAAGGAGAAGGATGTCCAGTCGTTTGTTCATGTTCTGACAAAGCCACAGAGACCAGATTATTCTAAAACTTTCAAACCTCATGAGGGGAAAGGAAAATGGGATCACCATCAGCAAGCCATGTCCAAAACAAATAAGAATTTTAAAATCAAGATTTCTTAATATTATACTTAGATTTTTGTAAGAAAACGGGGATATTTTGGACATGTAGCTTAAAGCATTATTTTATATGGCAATAACTTCTTTAAAGCGCTTTAAATTAAAATTTCTACAGTCTGTCTTCTTCAACTAGCTGAAGGCTTTGTGTTGCATTTATGTAGTTAAAGCGGATACACAATGATGCATTGGACCATTATACGCCTCTTATAATTGTAACAGTAACCAGAATAGCCCCAAGCAGGTTCACAAATATGGCTCCATCACTAGCCTCTCGAAGCCATATTATGCCGATGTTTTTTGGTCCTACAGACAACACAGATTCTAAGCCCTCTAAATCTCGTTTCATGCATGAACAATACAGATAAAGGAATTGGCGAATTTTGACGGATTAACTCAGTAAATTCTCAAGTTTGGGTATTTCTGTAGTAATCTAAAGCGTTTTAGAACAAGACAAGCTCCTAGAAGCACTTAAATCCTGTCTGTAAAATACACACTGTAACGATTTACATTATTCATAATTCTTTGCATTAGTCAATCTAAAGAACAAAAGGTTCGCGTAAAATGTTGAGATGCAATGAGAGAATTTTTCATTAATTATTTGGAAATTTCACCGTTTTCGGGATCATGTCTTACCGTAAATCATACTTATAAAGTGCTGACCAGACACACTTAGCCCTTATATATTCCCCAGGTACCTCTCTGAGTATAATATGAAGAATCGAGTGGCTCTAAACCTTATTAAGCATCATTTCACTAATTCATTTCAGACAAAAAGACCAATTTTGAGAGAAAAAGATCTTTTTTCGACGGTAAGAAAATTGTACTCTGGTCTGTAAAATACACATTTTTACTGCAAAATTTTTGAAAATTTGCACAAACAATTTTTAATGCCTTTTCTAGGAGCACATAAAGTTTTGATATGTTTAAAAGCATATTTCTTGAGATATGACTAAAAGAATTGCCTCACTCCATGAAAGTCCGCCTACAACTGCAGCAAACCTGAGAAAACGAAAGTGATTTATATCTCGAGATAGGAAAGTTTTCAGACCCAACTTTGTATCTCAAAATTAATCAGTATCAAATTTCCGATCGATTGATATATGATATGCCTATATTTGGGTTGGAAGAATTTTCAGTTTTGCCTACGGGGGTCACATGACTAAAAATCCGCCATTATGGATACCCAGGTGAGAAATCCAGGTGGCCCAGAAGCTTAAAATATTCTTATTACCATAAGGAACAAGAAAAACCCCAAGAAAGTTAGTCCACCAAATGGATAAGATACTTCCCGGCTCGTACCTGTATATAACCAGGTAGGTCCATAAAAGTATCACTTGTTTTTATTAAAGCATTAAAAGTATTAAAAGCCTTGAATACACGTTTTTTTTATATAAGAACAAACTATATAAGAACAAATAGCTTCGATGACCAAAATGTTAAGAACAAGTTAAGAACATTTTAAGGCTTTGGGGAACTGAAAACACTCGATTTCAAAAGAAAATGGACGAAAATATTCAAAAAATGGCGAAGATAAGAACATGTTAAGAACATTTTTAGGTTTAAAACTCAAAAAGTTAAGAATATCCCAAGGCTTCAAAAATTTTAGATGTTCTTATGAAAAAAACGTGTACTTAATGGATTCCTAACTTTTTGTGTATCAAGCCTCCTCTTCTTATTTTAAGTATTATGTTAATAATTGGTTTTAGAATTTTAAGTTTTAGAATATACCCGAGAATCAAAATGTTCTGAGAATGTTGTCAAATTTTTGGAAATTGGAAGCTTGATATTCTTATGATAGGTTATTCTTATGATAGGTTATTCTTATATAAAAAACGTTTACCTGGACCACTTGAGTCGGTAAAATTTTTAAAAGAAATCTCAGTTTTTTTGCTTGTTTTGTTCTGATAAATAGCCTTAATTGATGTCGTTTAAAAATTTAATTAACCTAAAAATGAAAAAACTTTTCCGTCACCTGCAGTAACGATTCTCATTTTTTTATAATAAGAACCAGTAAATGTCATGAGCAATGTTCTAGTACTGTAGTACGGTTTTCCCTGCGAGATTTTAATAAGGAAATAAATATCCGATTAGCTTGATTGTCTGACATAAGTAAGTTAACTTTCAGTCTTATATTTAATCATAAATTTCAATAAAATAAACTGCAGATTTTGAAAAAAATATATAAATTGGATATTGGTTGGATAGAATTTTGCTCTGAAACGTTCAAATTCTTAAGGCCGTGATACACTTGTCAATATTAAATCAATATTCAAAAAGTGTTACTATAAATAGATGAACAATTTTATTGAGCTAATATTGCTGAATGTAAGGTAAAAAGTTGAATTTAAATGATGTTCAAATTTATGAAAGTGCTCTATTGTTCAATTATTGAGCGAGAGTTGATTTAAATTGAAATTTTTCAATTTAATTCCCCTTCCAGTCAATATTCGACAAACTCTAGGGGCTGAGCTAGGTCCCGTATGCGCATCGGCGTATTGTCTTTTTTCTGTTGATCATGAAAGTATAGTCCTTGAAGAGTCAGAAAACGTGTGTGGCGTTATTTGGATCAGGCTCAGATTTCCATAATGGCGGATTTTAGATTTTCAACCCTTTTTAGCCCTCTTGCTTGAAAAAAATTTTTCTTTGACTTTAAACATAGACATATTATATACCAATCGATCACAAATTTTATGCTGATTGAGAAAAAGGTCAGAATCACGGTCTGAAAATTTCGTTATCTGGAGATATGAAGCACTTTCGATTTCGATTTTTTGAAATTACTACTTTTGGTTCCAGATTTACGTGGCTGTAACATTTGATTGGCTTACTTGATTTACTTGAAATTTTCGGAGGGTCTTGCCTGCCGTTCAAATAATAAAATTCAGAAAAATTTATTTTCTACATGAATTTCGAAATCCATAATGGCGGATTCAAAATTTTCTTTTGTCACATGGGCTCTTAGGCTCTGCTAGGCTAAGAAAAATATTTTTTGCTATGTCGAGCTATGAAGTACTTTCGTTTTCAAAACTTAGAAAATGTAAGTGCTTCGTATCTCTTGATAAAGAAATTTTCAGACCATGGTTCTGACCTTTTTCTTAATCAGCATAAAATTTCTGATCGATTGGTATATAATATGCAGGGTTTTAAGCTCAAAAAAATATTTTTCTTAGGCTAGCAGAGCCTAATAGCCAATGTGACGAAAGAAAGTTTTGAATCCGCCATTATGGATTTCGAAATTCATGTAGAAAATAAATTTTTCTGAATTTTATAATTTGAACGGCAGGCAAGACCCTCCGAAAATTTCAAGTAAATCAAGTAAGCCAATCAAATGTTACAGCCACGTAAATCTGGAACCAAAAGTAGTCATTTCAAAAAATCGAAATCGAAAGTGCTTCATATCTCCAGATAACGAAATTTTCAGACCGTGATTCTGACCTTTTTCTCAATCAGCATAAAATTTGTGATCGATTGGTATATAATATGTCTATGTTTAAAGTCAAAGAAAAATTTTTTTCAAGCAAGAGGGCTGAAAAGGGTTGAAAATCTAAAATCCGCCATTATGGAAATTTGAGCCTGATCCAAATAACGCCACACACGTTTTCTGACTCTTAAGGACTCTACTTTCATGATCAAAAGAAAAAATGACTATACGCCGATGCGCATACGGGACCTAACTCAGCCCCTAGAGTAACAACAGAAAGAAAGGAAAAACTATTGATTTCGCTTATGTAAACAAATACTTTCATTCATTTTTTCTCCAAGAGAGAGAGGAGAAACTTCTCTTCTTGAACAAAGGGCAAGTGTTCCTATTATTTGCAATACTACCTTATTTTGAGCAAGTGTAAGGGCCCAAATTATATCAGATCAATATTCTATGATTGAATATAATTTAGATTATTGATAAGTGTAAGGAAGCGATCAATTTTAGATTTATATCCATATATAGTAACCGTTTTTGAATATTGATTTAATATTGACCAGTGTATCACGGCCTTTAGGAAATAAAACTAAAAATACCCTTACGGAAACTAAATGCTCGTATTCCATTGAAAACGAATATTGAATAATAAATAAATATAATAAAATTCTAGGTTCAAAACTTTGATGAATTTCTAATTCATTGGGAATAAAAATGTATTTAAATTCTAGACTTTAAATACATACAAAATATTTAATGAAAGATTACGCTGAACTTTAGTAAAGAAAATATAATTCAAATGTTGGTTCAATTAAATGCATTTTCCATTAACTTTTTTAAACGTAGTAGAATTATATTTTTAATATGAACCACGGATTCACTAAAAAAAATGCAATTCAGATGCTCTCACAAATAAAATGCATTTTTTATTCGATTTTTTAAACGCATTGAAACTAAATCTTTCGATATGGTCATGAACTTGACAAAATAAAACGCAGTTCAAATAGTTTTACAAATAAAATGGAACTTCCATTCGATATTTGAACGCATTGAAACTAAATTTTTCGATATGGTCACGAATTCGATAAAATAAAATGCAGTTCAAATAGTTTTACAAATAAAATGCACTTTCCATTCCATGCTCTTTAATTTTTTTGCTGAAATTCATTTTTTTCTACTTTTCTAAAACCAAAAAATTAGTAATATAAAGATAAATTAATAAAGATTAACACCACAATAGTCACGAGACTAAATGCAACCTAATAAACTTTAAGTAAACTATAGCCAGTCTATTCGATATTCAGAAAAGAGATGGAAGTTCTTTCTTGTAACACTATATTTCAAGCTAACCTTTCCCGCGGTGAAGTGAAACACCCAGCGTTTTTGTAATCTTAAAACCACTGTCAAAATGCTGAAAATAAGAAAAGAATTTGGCTTGTCACCTAAAATGTTAAGAACACCCTAAGGCTTTAAAAAGAATTAACGTTCCTATATAAAAAAGAGTAAGCGAAAAACGTGAAAATACTAACGATAACCTCATATCATGTCAATTATAAAAATTAATAATTCTTAATAAGTTTTGTCTTTTGCCTCTCTTTTTCTTGTAAAGGCTAAAACGATCTTTCCCCCATCCCCCGAAGATTGCGCGTTCTTTGATGTACTAATATATATGAGATAACACATAAAAAGTTTGAAAAACTCTTGATGAGTTGTTTACAAGCATTAACATCAAGAGGTATCTTCGATCCAGACCTTTTTCAAGAACTCTCTCAAGTTACAGCAGATAATGATAGCTTAACATATTTGATTATTTGTTTTGCACCAGGACTATAAAGCCCCAAGGTCACTTTCAAGTTAAAGAAAAAACAATTGCTAACTACACCGAGATTATTTTCGAAGTTTGATTCTATTGACATCTCATAGAAGTATGGAATGATGGGACGATGAAATTAATCATTGATTAAAAGATGTCTTTTTTAGAACCCTCTTGTACTACACGAGTCATCATGACTGTAATTTGGACTATATTATTTGTTTCCGGAACTTTTGGAAATGTTATCTCTGGTATGGCATTACGAAGAAAAAATCGAATAAAAGATAATAAAATTGATCGCATCTTGATTTCACTCTCCTATTGTGATGGTCTGATAGCAATGACTGTATACCCCATGTATCCAATTTTAAAATACTGGAATATAGTAACCCAAGAACATATATGGTTGTGGAAAATTATGACCATCTCAGCTTCCAGTCTGAGCCTAACGTCATCAGTTCTAATCATTTTTACAGCAATCGCTACCCACACCAAAGTTGCCAAATTTTCGAAGTTTGATTCCATTGTCACAGAAAAATGTTTACGCTGGACACTGGCCATTTCATGGGGATTTCCCTTAGCTATATCTCTCCCATATTTAGTTTTCAAGTTTTATGAGCAAGTTATAATAATGTTTAGTTTATTGATTATTGTTGCATCTTTAATAATCCTTCCTGTATTCTATTTGATGATCATTCGAGTTTACGAGTCTTCCAGACGCCGGATATCAAGTCATCGTGCAAACTCAGGCCAACCATCAACAGAAAGAATCTCGAGCCGAATCACAGCAAGGCAAAACAATAACACAGATCTTATTCAGCCAAGTATCTCAAGTAAGTCCAGAGATCCTGACCAATCGTCTAAAGAGTGTTATACTCCGAAACGTAAAACACCAAGCAAGCCTACAGACCCTTCTAAACCGAAAAGTAGACTATCAAGCCAATTCAGAGATCCTTGCCAACCATTTGTGAATAATCTTAGTCCTATACAAGAAATTCTAAGCCAAAGTTCAAATTCTAGTCAGTCATCAACATACGAAGACTCAAACCAATCTGAAGAACCTATTCAACAACCACCACAAACAGATTATCAACCTTCCAGACGTAAAAAATCAATTCACTATTCTGGCTCTAACCCACCATCAGAAAATGGAATGCCAAAAAACCAAAATTTTCAGCCAACGACAAATGACCACAATCTACGCCATGAAACCTCAAGTGAGTATGCAAACTCTGACCAACCTTCAGCAAGTGAGGAAATCCTAAATCCTAGTCAACCGTCGACAACTCGTCATACTCCCAGACAAGAAATCTCAAGCCAGCCTATAGACCCTCCTCAACAATCGACTAACAACTATACACTTTCTGGAGACACGAACAAGTATAGACTAGTCCGTAGGGTCTTGTATGTAATTGGTGGATATTTCATCTGCACTTTTCCATCAATACCTTGCTATTTGTTACAAGAATTTGTGTTTTCAAGTTCTTTGCCAATGGATATTGCTGATTTACTTTTCCTAGGCAATTCAACACTTAACCCTTGTTTATATATACTTCATGATAAAAAAGTACGTAAAATTATCAAGGGATTTTTTTCTAAATCTATCTCTTGAGAGATTGCGATGCATCGAAGTGACATTCTAAAATCTTCTACTGTAGTGGGGGGGAATTTGTTCGATTTTTTTAGGTCGCTCGACTTTTTGTTATACATTTTTGGAAAGCTAAGAGATAGTGAAATCAAAATAACATAGGTGCCAATTTTTTTTTTCGGCCGTTATGGTGTGTTTTCCGGACAAATATGACGGTCTCAGGCAAAAATCGTAGAGCTTTCCAAAAATATACAACAGGTCTCTCTTTTCTCAAGCTAAAATTTTAATTAAATTTTCACCCTATGATTTTTGCCTGAGACCGTCATATTTGTCCGTAAAACACACCAAAGTGTCCGAAAAAAAATTGGCACCCAAGTTATTTTGATGCCCCTACCCTGCCTTTCCAAAAAATGTATAACAAGTGCTTTGACTAAAAAAGTCAAGCGACTTTACAAATTTCCCCCTTCTACGGTACGTGTAATAGGAAAAAAGAATTCATCTGTTATATGGCTTAAAATTTGTGATTTTATTTTCATAGCAAAATTTTATTTACAATAGATTGTATTATTTAACTGCATGGTAAAAAATACTGAAACAACAGCACGTCTAAATTTATTAAATACCAGTATTGTTGTGATGTCTTTCAATCTTAAGACTTCTAAAGATCTTAACTACACTCCTGTGTCACAGAACTGGCTGGACCCCCGCTGCCAATTCAAAAAAAATAAGTTAAAATCTTTTGTCACCGGGGGAATACCCTACAATTTCAGTCCTGCTGGAAATTTGACTTTGTTTTCATCCCTATTTATTATTCAACGGGAAAAAATTGCACTCAGAAACCATCCCCACTGGATTTTTACCCTAGAAACAATATAATTTCTAACCCCATTTCGATAGGAATTTCCATTTTATAGGAAGAAGTTCCAACGGGGCTGCGAGGCAGGGGGTTTAACTTTACCCATTTGCGAATCAAAGACTAGTTTGTCCAATACACTCTTCTCGAGATGCATAAATTTATTGTTGTCCTCGTTTTCAAACAGATTTCATTGCTATAAAATTACATATTCACAATGATAATTGTGTTGTTTACACCTCATGAGACATTTTGAATTTCAAGTACTTTTGTTTTAGATTTAATGTTTGCCTTTTGGGAATTTAAATTGGTTTAAATGTATAATTTCATAGCAATGAAATCTGTTTGAAAACGAGGACAACAATAAATTTATGCATCTCAAGAAGAGTGTATTGGCCTATTAAATAGTTAGAAGAATTTAACTATCTCAATTAGTTAATTATAATTAAATACAATTCAAACATAATAATAAATAACTAAAAATAAATTAGAAACAAGGCTTTTATAAAAAGTCTGAATAAAGGTTTTATGACAAGTTTGTCATTTTTTATAATGTTTTCTTGTCGTACCTCAAATTTTAAGTTAGGCTATCAACTTTTTAGTATTTTGAGCTCAACGTTAATTTAGTTTGATCTTAGTAACCTGATAACATCTGTTCATAATTTTCTTACGCGCACGGTAAACCTCTGAAGACGCTTGAAAATTATACACCTGAGAAAAATAGTCCTCTCGCGGAAAATTCTACAGCAAGAATCTTGTTGTGCGCCAGAAAGTCAAAAACTGATACGTCGTCCTATTCATAAATATAATCATGGAACTTTGTTGTCATTCCTAGTCCTTTTAAAGGAACGCGGTCCTTACGATTTTGAGATTGCATATTGGTGAGATTGTTATGTGATAACAATCTGATCTCAGGTTAGATCTCAGGAGCTCGTCAAACGTATCCAGAGTTGTTTTTTTTTTAATGAAGGTCACCTGGTATGAAAGTTCTTGGATGGCTAGCACTGTTATGTAGTAATCAAAAGTAAAAGCTAAAGCCAAAAAACCTACGGACTAAAAAAATCTACGGACTAAAATCTTAATTTTGAAACCATTCTTTTCGTCAGAGATTAATGAGGATTCTACTGTATCTACACTATATTTGTAGTATTGCCATAACTAACGGTATAGTCCAATTTTCATTTTGTATTACTTTTAGAATTACCGTACATATCCTGGGGATGCACTGTAATCTCAATGGTGTTGTCAAACGTTGACGGCTGAAGAGTTTCTCCTCGACATTGTTTGCCAAAGTAGTGGAATCTCTTCTGAAACACGGAAAGTCCGAACATTACTTTCCGATTTACAATACGGACAACTTGCATTCTGTCGAAGTGCTTTATTCAGACAGTCTTTATGATATCCGTGATGGCAAGCCAGTAATGCAATTTCTTCATCCAGTTCAAAATCATCAAGACAAATAGGACAACTGGAATTGAAAGGCTCATTAAATACAACCAATGTTTGTAATGGTTTAGCTTCTGGGATAATAAAATACTCAGATTCACATAGATTGTCAATACTCATTATAGAGATATTTGGATCATTTATCGAGTTGGGTTCTTCTGGATCGATACTGATGATTGTTGATTTTGGTCTGCTTTCACTGATGTTACTCCTTAAATGATTTTTACGAAAACTTTGTATGATTTTACCGGGCAAGCTCGTTTTTTTACGTTCAGGTTCTTCCGTTAACTGCTTAACTCCGGACTCTGCATTGCTTGATTTTAAAGGTTCACTTTCTTTGATGTTTTTATCATCATAACTGACATCATTTTCAAGTTCGTCTTTACAATCATCTGTTTGCTCATCGTTAATCTCCTCATTTTTACAGCAAGTTTTGACTGTAATTATAGGAGGTTGATTTGGTTCTAACAGTTGATTCTTCTTACAAACACTATCATGCTCATCTTCAATGGTGGGTAGAAATTTCTTTTTTAAAGCTGGAGTGATCATACCTTTCGTTTCATCGCAGCATGTTTTTGGTAAAACAGTCTTAAACTTTATGACTTTGCATTGGCAGACAAGAATGGTTGAAGCTTGTTGGAAAGTGGCTGGTAAACAAACAATAGCATATCCGAAAACTTTCCAAATACGACTCGAAGTGAAGGGATATAAATCAAAGGTCCAATTGTTGAGATTATTTTCTTCTGGCTCCAGTTTGATAAATACAATCCTTGATTTTACGAATTTATAGAAATGCATAGAGTAGATGGTGAATATGATAGATAGTATGAGTACGATAAGGCTGGCTAGAACGTACACTGGATAAACGTAATAAGCCATATTTTATTTTTGAGCTTCTTTGAATAGAGTTTTCAATTTGCCTGAAAATGAAAAAAAAAGATAATTAATCAGATTAGAAAAAATTTCTCAATATCGGTATATGTACCAGAATACCGGAAATTCTGCCTTTAACTACCGGAATACTAAGCTGCACGCATCCCCTCTGATATTTCTTGATACATCAAAATCAATTCTGGGCATGCGCGCAGCCTAACGCAATACTGGTCATTTTCCGACAAATTTCTCGGTGGCCCCCTTTAGATAATGCATAAACTTTATTTCTTAAAATAAAGTTACAGTTCATGCCATTTTACTTTTTTTTTGATAACGCTAAAAAATCAAAAAAGTGGTAAATATGGCTCTGGGTACAGGATTGAAAGTCTTTCCATGTAGCGGTCTTCTCATCGAAGACAGGACATCTCAAAAGAAATAGCACCAATATCTCATTTCTTCTCAACCTTTACCTTCTTACTGTAATCGCGAACAGAAAATCCGAAAATTCACAAATAATCTTCAAATTATTATCTTCAAAAATCTTATGTGACAAATCAAGTTTAAAAAAAAAGGAAGGAATAAAGATTTTATTTACTTTTTCCCCAAACAGTACTTATTTTTAACCTTTCTCCTGTGTCTATTTCACTTTGGATTTTATATTACTTATTTATTATCCTTCTCTTATCCCCTATACTCTCTCTCTCTCTGTCTTTTTGTAAAATAATATTGGATAAAAAATACTTGTTTTGAAATAATCATATATTATATACGGAAAAAAAGTAGAAAAAAAATCAACTGATGAAATGAAGATGAATACTTATATAAATACATGTAAATATTGTGGTTTTTTATCCCCCCTGAATTGGGGACGGGACCTCCAAAAATATACCAAATTCTGAATATAGGATTTTTGAGGTTTAGGAGTTAGTTCATGTAATGTTTCCAGCTCACCCAAATAGACATAATACGCATGCGTAATTTTCCGTTCTTTTCAACCACAAGCAGTTAATTCCCGTGACAATCAAAGAGGAATGAATCTGTAGGGGTGGAACAGACACTTTCGGTCGGGGTTGTGGATGGTGAAATATGAAATTTGTCGTTCTTTAAAAATTTGTCGTTCTTTTTGTCGCTTTTTAATAGTTATTTGTCGTTCTTTTTTGATGATCTGGAAACGTTAGATGAACAGTCTCTTAGAGGGGAAAAATGAAGAAGAAAATGAAAGAAAAAAGAAAGAAAAAAAATGATCAATTTTTTGTTTCCTTCAATTGGATTGAAATAACAGACTTCATTAATCAAGATTTGATTAATCCCATCCCACATTTTAATTCAAGCGTATGTAATAAGGGTTGAGGAAAAAAGGGGGCAGGGAAAATTGGGTAGTTATCAATGATTTTCCAGCAAGTTAGGCCCATGGTAACACCAGATATGCGGTCGAAGAAAAATTTGTTTTAAAATGAGAAACTATAGTCCCTTGCACAGTTAAATTGATCCAAATTCGAACCTCTTTAATATGGATCTATTCCACTTTCATATTGGAAATACAGTTGACGCTCTCTAATTCGATTTTCAAGTTCAAGGGGTGATTTTTACCGAGCGTATCGAATGTTGAACGTCAAATTAGAGAGCGTCAATTGTAATTTCGAATGAAAATCCCTAAAAAATAATCCCATATTGATTAAGCTTAGAAGAATGTCGACTCTTTCTTTTAACAATTTTTATGTAGAGATTTAGGCTCACGAATAAATTATTCATCCAGCCTCCGCCTCCTCTGATATTGATTCCGGAGACCACTGCTCATCCACACTTTCTTTTATATAAGAACAATTTTATAAGAACAATAAGGCTCAAAATTGTCAAAAATAAGAACAATGCTGAGAACCTTGCATTACTCAATTTCAACCAATTTTAGTAATAAAAATTGGGTATCAAGCCTAAATAACTTATTTTCACCCTATAAATAAGAGATAAGATACAGAACATAGATAAGAACAATTTGAGGCTCAAAGTGAGAAAAAAAATAAGAACAACCGTGCCAGGTTCTTATAAAATAAAGTGTACATTGAAGATCGATTCGAGTTTTTGAAATTGAACTACATTTGTGTTTCGACGTTTCTGATAAACATAATTGTTAAAAAATTGTTAACACACATCAACAACACCCCTGGTTCTGGGCCCCAATGCAGTAGAATTTGAAAAATAAAGTCTCTTTATTCAGACCATAAACTTTTTTAATCACCATACTTCTTCAAACAAATTTCAAGTTAAAGTTCACATGCGACAAAACACTAGCTAAATTTTGAAGCAGTATCTCACAAAATATTTGACTTTATAAAGTCTGTAAGCTATAAACCACTTCAAGAATAACATTATGTTGCGGTCAAACGTGTAAGATAAATTGTTGAAAGCATTTGTTTGAATATTCGGTTTTCGTATACTAAAAAATCTTTGTGAAAAAAAATCTTAAACATATGTCTTTAAAACATGATTTTATTAAGAACACGATTTTGTTTTCTTATAACAAGGAAGAGGGTACCTACCGTCAAAAGAAGCCTCTCAAAACATGAAAAACATGAAAAAATGTTAATGTTTATTTTTCGAGAGACTCGGATCGTATTTTTCGACTCCTTGAAAATTTAAAAGTTAGTTGAAAAGAATTAATAAGTAAAACTTTTATTTTTTTTTCTTTCCATAATGAATTTTAAGGCATCACTCCAGGGGGGTACTAGGTTTGTGAGACGGGTGAGTACCGCCCGACTTTCGACCCTTGGACCCCTAGCGTAACTAAAAAAAAAGAAAAATAGGACTTATTTTTACTTTCCTAGAGAACGAAACTTGGATCTTTTTCAGTTTATCTGGGGAAAGGGTGGTTTGGAGACGATCGATTTTTCCTATGAGTAACCCCCCACCCAAAATATAATCTAGGTATTTTTCATAAACATTTCGACCAAAATCAGGCTTGCCGTCATCCAACTAATAAAAGATTGCTGAAGATATGTAACTCCAAAAGACTGTTACAGAAAAAAATATTAAACCCCCGTCGTTTAAAGTTAAGGGTGTAAAGAGGAACATTTTAATTGTATAAAAATTGTGTTAAAAGTTTATAATTTTCAACCATAAACAAAACATTGTCGAAGAAAAGTCAGAGAAAAAAAAACCGGCAGGGAACGAAAAATTCGAAATGAAAAAAGTTTCAGGAGGGGAAAAGCCAAAATGTTTGTATAAAGCAAAGCTGAAAGAAAAATGTAACAGAAGTAGAGGTCTTAAAGGTAAAAATGTTTTGATAAGGAAAGCATTTTCAAGGATTAAGCTAAATGGTAAACCAAAAATTCTGAAACATATTTCAAAATTAAGAGCGCGATGTTTTAGTCTAATATTTGTTACCATTTTTTAATCCGTAAGAATCTAACCAGTCTAAAACCTCACTAAAATAAAGGACATCGAGAAAAATCATTTTAAATTCAAAATATTTTAATACCTTTTACTAAATGCTATTTTATGTCAAAAGACCTGATTACTAAATTTGTACCTCACAGTAAAACCCTATTCATTCGCTGATTGATTCCTTTTTAAACCACCGACAACACCAACACCAACACAAAACAACCGCGTACGCGACACTTTAAGGGCTTTAAACATTGAAATACCGACAATATTTCTACGAATAATGATCTACCGACAAATAAGGGCTAATATCGACACACTACCATACGATGCTTCCCATTCCTAGCTAAAGGGTAACATCTTAGAGAGAAAAGAAAATTTAAGAGGCCTTGCTTATTGTATACACCTTCAGTGACTTTTATAAACTCTTGAAAAAGCTATAACCACCATCTTTGATTGGAGATTTAAAAAAAGTGATACCCTATGGTAGTATTCCTCAATGATAGCACTTTGCGCGTGTATCAATTTTATAATGAAATGAAATTTACGCGTTTGGAATATATTTCCACCCACATTGAGTCGGGCATTGAGTGCATTGTACCATTTGAGGGATAGAATACCACTTTCTAGAATTTGTATTAAAGATTATTTTGGCCAGAGTCGAGAAACCGTGTCAAGATACATAAAGGTTAGTCATACACCCCATACATTACAGAATAACCCTTTCCCAGTCGACCTTTACTACTATTTCATGACGTCATGACGTTTATATTAAAGCTCGTCATAATCAGATGAGATGGAGTTTTTATAAGATACTTTAATAATTGATCATTTGAAGTAGTAAAAATGACGCGTTCCCTAAAAAAAGTAACAAAATTATTTATTACTGGTTAACGACCAACCAAATCAAATAAGAGCTTGTAAAAACTCCATCTCGTCCCGTCATAATGCAATAATTTCAGATACTGTATTATGCGACACTCGGCTCTCATAATCCGCGATCCTGATTATCGGCCTTTTCCTATACAGGGTGTTCCCTAAAAAAAGTCCTGTGTGTATGACTAGTTTCTCTCTTTAACGCAGAAATTAACATTTGGTTACAATAAAGCAATAAACCTGAAAGCATAACTAAAATTTCACACACCTACTGCTTGCAGTCGTGTTCAGACGCAGGACTTTTTTACGGGACACCCTGTATACCAATACCTAAAAATTTTGACGCAAAGGTTGAAAGCATATTCAATCACCTTATTTGCTTGAAACGCAACAAATTCTAAAAGATTTTATCATGAAAATAAAACAATCATTGTATGAGACTAGCTGATCATTCTAATCATTCCAATCATTGACAGCGTTTCAAACATTCTTCATTTTCACTAAAAAAATGGAAAAAGAAGAAGAAGAAGAATTGCGTCATTTTGAAATCATGTATAAAAATAAAAGATTTCAATTGAAAACAGTAAGAAATTATATATTTAAACATGAAAATATGAATTAAAAATTTAATAATATCAAATCATGTTAGAATCATTCTAATTAGAGACTTATGTCCACTCTTTGCAATACTTTCTTTATCCCTCTATATCTATTTTTTGCCTTGTTTTCAATAATTCAATACTATTATTCGGTATCAATTTATTTATAGGGTGATGACATTTCTTTCCTCCCTTTTACATGCAGGGGTGTAGCCGGGAACACTTAGGTAGTTATTCATAGACTTTCAGCTAAAGGTAAATTTTCACTAAGGATGTTCCATTAGGATCTGATTACACTGGAAAATAAAGCACCGTAACTTTTTAGGTATGAACTCAAGAAGGAAGCTGCAATCTTAAAATAAATTAAGTTTTCCATCGTTAAAAGGATAAGCGCTTTTCATCGAGAACTCGTCAAAACGACCACGATTATTTCATTTTTATTTTGTCATTTTATTACAGTGTGTCCAAAAAAGCGGACAAATTTTTTAGCTAAAGTAAAATCCTCTGGAATCAATTTGACTGGGCTTAGGATTATTGAAATGAGATTAAAAGTCTCTGCTAAATCAATCGATTTTTGAGATTGAAATATCATAAGTAAGAACCTGACTAAGTATACAACTCATAAAGAGGCCCCCCAAAGGTTTACGTGATGGCGTGATTGGGACTTTTTTCTTGCGTGATGGCGTGATTAGAGATTTTTTTTGGCGTGATGGCGTGATCAAGAGTTTGGCGTGATGCGTGATAGGGCAAAAATTTGAGGCGTGATGCGTGATTTGGGCTATTTTTCGCTATTTTTTGCGTGATGACAAATTTTGGCAATTTCCGTGGTGCGTGATGGAGAAAATTTTTTTGCGTGATGGCGTGATTAGGGGTGCCGCTGGGGGGGGGGGGCCTCCATAAAATTTCGCATAAATTTTGAGGGTTTTATTTTATTGCCCCCGCAGGAGCGTAGCGACGAGGAGGCACTCATAGTTTCACGCATAGACATTGGACTGGAATCTCGAAAATTGTTGTCTTGTCGCGCAAGCATCCCCGTAGTTAGTCTGTTCCGTAAACGTTCGGTTTTTTTCCGGGACGGTAGTATACATATTTTCATATTACGTTATATGGTATTATCATTATTACATATTACAATTTAGTTTTGATTTTGCTTTGAAAAGCTGAAGCGAGTGTTATAAATGCAAATCAAAACAGTGTATGATATAACACGAATTACAATATTACTTGTGCAAATCAAAACAAACAAAATGGCAGACTGGTTATGATGATGATGAGCTGATTTATTGACTAGAAAAAGTATTTTGTATGTCAAATTTTGTTTCTTGTCTTTGAAACTGAATACTAACTACTGTAATTTAGTCAGAAGTTCACTTCAGCAATGCTTTCAATTCTTTTTCCAGAATCTTTAAAGAAATTTGCTTAAGTTTTCAAATGTACATTTGATATTTTTGTTCAAACTCTAATTTATTTTTGTCTGTCATTTTATTGATAACTATATACCTTTATTGTTTATAGGGCTTCTTGAGCTTAAAATACCATCATATGGTCGTAACTCGAGAAAGTCCTTCTTAACTTAGTAAAACAACCGGCAAAGTACAAAAAAGATGAATGTACGCATGTAAAGTTGAATCCAAACGTGGTTGACTTTTTCTTTTGGTCTTCAAAATAATTTACCTCACTTAGAGTGTTTTTACGTCTTTTCAGTGTGGTAAATCTTTTTCAAAAACCTGAAAAAAGTTTGTTTACTCGTTAAACTTTACATGCGCACGTTAAACTTTTTCATGCAGTTGTGATAGCCTAAAATAACTCGCTCCAGTGGTTTGTTGAAATAGCTCCAAATTCTGGCTTTCTAAGTTAGGAGAGACCTTCCCGAAGGCATTTAAGGGTGGTTAGACTAGGTACACAGACAGTCATACAGAAACACCATAAAGCGAAAGTATATCGCTAGCTATAAACTCAAAAAGTCTAGCTTCCTGAAGGCACGTCTCTTCATTGTCTGCGCTGCGATCAGCTTGGAGAAAAGATTGCATCATGAAAAAGTACTATGCACTTGAAAAGAAATTTAGGCGCATTTTAACTTTTCTCTCCTGTACGTCTGAATGAACCACAATGGCATTCCTTTACTTTTCTTTTGACCAACAACATAGAAGATTTTGCTTGAGAAGTGCAATCACAGCGTACGCCAGTGGAGCCCGGGCCTTAACTAGGATAAGTGAGTTTCTATTTCACCCAACTTAAGATGGTGCAGAACTTTTTGATAAATTTTATACGCAGTATCCTCTTGGCTATTGTTTATTAGGCAAAATAGCAATAGAGAAATGTTGAAATATAGCAGCCAATGAAAAAAAAAACAAGCTATTTCTGATTGGTTACCTTGTGGATTTATTCACTGCGTATGTCCATATATTTTGCCTACAATCTAAGATGTCTGCGACATTATTAGAAAAGGTCTATTTAGTGAATAATAATCATGACATATATTGCTATAAGAAAGAAACTAGGAGAAAAAAAAACAAACAGGAGATGTGAAAATCAGTAAGATACTGATACCATAACTTTTTAAGTATATTTTTGAGAGGCTTTTCCAGCTTTTCATTAAATTTTATTAAGTTATCAAGCTGCATGAATTCTTCAAGTATGTATTTTTTTATAAAGGAATATAATTTTTTTTTTCAAGCAAACGCCTCAATCAATCAATCAATCAATCAATCAATCAATCAATCAATCAATCAATCAATCAATCAATCAATCAATCAATCAATCAATCAATCAATCAATCAATCAATCAATCAATCAATCAATCAATCAATCAATCAATCAATCAATCAATCATCAATCAATCAATCAATCAATCAAATCAATCAATAATCAATCAATCAATCAATCAATCAATCAATCAATCAATCAATCAATCAATCAATCAATCAATCAATCAATCAATCAATCAATCAATCAATCAATCAATCAATCAATCAATCATCAATCAATCAATCAATCAATCAATCAATCAATCAATCAATCAATCAATCAATCAATCAATCAATCAATCAATCAATCAATCAATCAACCAATCAATAATTAAATCAATCAATTATTCCTGATTATTTTTTAATGTTTAATCTTTAAAGCATTAAAGCTTAATAAGTGCATGACATGATCTTTATGTGTGGGGGCATTTAGTGAAAGCTATGACTAGTTTAAAAATCACCCGCTTTTTTGGTACACACTGTCAAAGTCAAAAATATTTTCAGAAACCAGGGAATTTCGCTTGACTTGTTATAAAGTAGTTTTGATTTTTCTTTTCATAAAAAGTGTATCAAATACTATAAAATTATCCTAAATGAAATTTTAAAAATATATATTAACAAAAGATCTCTAAAACTGAAAAAATAACAAAAAGAAACAACAATATCAGATCCAATGAAAATGAAAATGAAAATGGCCAAAACTTTGAGATGTATGAGAAATCGTTCTCAAAAACAGAGAGCTTTGCAAAGCTAATTTTCAGTCCGTCCCCCAAGACTGCCATAATGTGCCATACAATAGTTAGTCAAAAGCTTCTCGTATTAAAAAATACATAAAATCGTTGACATGACAATCGAACATAAAGGTGGCCATCTTTAATATTAACATTAAAATATATTAATCTAAAATCTATAATATTACCTTTTTAACTTTTATCAAAATAATATCAAAAAAATTAACCTACAAAAATCCACTACAAGATAAAATACTATGTCAAATCTAAAATTGCAACTAAAGGCCAGGGCAAACCGATCCAAAGTAGATAGAAAAGGAGAGTTTAAACACAATGGGTATTGTTAACATGAATAGAAACACAATGGGTATTGTTAACATGAATAGGAGAGTTTGAACACAATGGGTATTGTTAACATGAGCAGAAATGAATAGGTATTGTGTTAGAGCAGAAATGAATAGGTATTGTGTTAGAGCAGAAATGAATAGGTATTGTGTTAGAGCAGAAATGAATAGGTATTGTGTTAGAGCAGAAATGAATAGGCATTGTGTTAGAATAGAAATGAATAGGTATTGTGTTTACTTTAAATCATCAAATTTTAAAACGAAAAGGCATGAGAAGAGCTGAAAATGAATAAGCATTGTTTTCCACTTTTTAAAGTAAATCAAGATACAATTTTTACGCTTTGATTAAAACACAACCTATAAAAGGATGAAAATTGCTCACGTTTTTTCTCAGTTTTTACCTTTTCAAAGTTGGAGAGCTGTTAAAGGAATCAACAAAATGGCGACTTTTAAAGAAGATACTTCAAACACCAATGCTATGAACAACATTGGCGACAAGGCATCATACATGAAGAGAGAAAGGGCATTCTCCTTAGGAAAATTTAAAGTTGTATATTCGAGAGAAGGAGAAGATGCGGCAGATACAATCATTGTGAGAAATTTGTATGGTGATGCTAAAGAAAATCAAAGTATCTTTGGAATGAAGGGGGTGGACAACATCAGTAAACTATTTTTGTCGCTGATTACAATTTGTCACGACAACAAAAAATGGATAAAGAAGAGTGCTCAATTTTTGGATCATGCTAATCTAGATGAAGTGACTGATGTTTATCTCGAAAACACTCACAATTTGGATCAACTGAAAAACTTTACAATTGACTCTTCAGAATATATTCAATTTGGAATAAGAAAGGATGATGACGACTACAGTTCTATTGTCAAAGTAGAATTCAATCGAGAACGTGCGATTTTCAGTTTGTCATTTTACATAATTGAAGGAGTGTTCAGAAATAGAATTTATCTATTCCCAGCTGAAGTCATGAAGCTTTTGAAATACATGAATTCAAGATTTGAATTTTCAGAAGTGGAAAGATTGAGATTAGAAACGAAAGAAATGGTGAATGAAGAAGCTATTGATTTTTCAAAAGACGATTTCTTTTAACTTAAACAATGTTCCATATGATGCGGAAAAATATAATAATGTAATAAATGCATCATGTGAATGTAATATTTAAAATATATAAAAATGTAATATTTAAGATGTAATAAAATAAAATAAAAAGTATATCAATTTACATTCTCTTCCATCTCTTCCGTGTTTTTGTAATGCCCATAAGGGCGTGTGCTTATACCATCAGATAAAATAAATCTTTTATCATCATATGGACATAACGATATCTTGTTCTGTTGTACAGTAAACATGACATGACCATAGGAACGTATACTGTTCATTAAATGTAAAAATTCAGTATTTCTAAATAAAGCCTCTCGGTAATTGGAATGACAAATTTCCTTTTTCACAACACCCTTTTTCACTCCTTTTGCTCGTTTAACGTTAAAGTCTTTTGACCGATCGACCAAGATAGAATACATCTTAGCTCGTAGACCAACAAACTCTAAGATGGGGGATGCATGCATCTCGTCTTTCATTTTACCAATCCGTTTTTTATTTTGTAATGAAAAACATTGATGATTTCGTGGATAATCTGAAAAGTCGAAGAGATGCTTATCCTCGTTCATGTCAGCGTACAAATCTTCACATTCGATTGAATAAAGAAGGCTGTCCGTATCAGTAAAGAGTAACTTAGATTGGTCACCAGGATACTTTGTCTTCACATACCCATAATGGAAGTCGTACATCAAATGTTTTGCGAGGTCTAACACAGCTACACCCGTGTAGATTGGTCTGTTCAACTTGATAGTTGTTTTGATACGTTCAACAGCAACCAAATCTTCATGAAAAATGGTACATCTTTTGAAGGATGGTTGCGCCGTTAATTTTCGTAAAGATTCTTCGTTATTAACAAGATTAATGTTTCTTCGATTTCGCATATTCTCCATGGTTTTCCCAAACATTGAATTGTTCATGAGTTTAAAGAAGTCCTTTTCAAACTCATTTCTTGCTTGTGACCGTTTCAACGTATTAAAGTCGATATAGGGTTTTAACCACGGAGACTGAGCGAATTTAAGACAGCGATGAATTTTTGTTAGTCTCATACCTAACTGACAATAAAGTTTTAAATTACGATAATGTAGTACGTATGATTCCTTGTTTCTCAGATTAGGTATGAGTTTGGTCGTAGATGGTAGTATGGTGTAGCTGTCTCCTCGCAATGCTTCAGCAATCTTCAAGTGTGTTGACGATAACTCATCAGGTTGAACGATCATCCGTTCCGGTGCCAAAGGGTAATCAGAATGCGAGTCGTGTAATTCTTGATTCTTGAGGTATATTCTATAATGAAAAAAGATAAAGAAAGATCAACAACAATAATAACAATAGCATTAGATATCATGAAATGATTGATATCATGTCAACATACCTAGATCAACTTCCATAATGTAACCAATGTCATCATCATCCTTAGCGTCATCAACGTTGAGAGCAGAAATTTCATCAGCTGTCATCCATGTAAAATCACCTTTAGAAAACAAGAATCAAATTTCAAAAAATAATATTATAATCATGATCATACATAAAAGAACAACTTTAAAAATAACAAACGAATTAAACCATACCAATGGGTAGATACTGAGACATAGCCCATCCATAAAGATTGTTGGCATCCCAATACATTAAATGTCTCGTCGGCTGCGTGTCATCATACCCTGGCTTTGATGGTAAATTTGACTTTGCGTATCGATGCGTAATCGTGGATACCCCTCCTCGTATAGCGGTTTCACAAAACAGATACATGTCAATGTCCGTCATTAACTCCAACTCTACCTTAGTCATCTTTAAAGCGGATTCGAAACTCAAACCAGGAGCTGTGAAACATCGAGCAGGATCAATACCATAATATCTTAGACATGTTGATCGGAACGTTTCAAAGACGTCTGCCAAAAGGAGAACATCAGTCAACAGATAGAAATCATGATAATGACGCATATTTCGCATGTGCATAGAATGAAATATGAGTTGTGCACGTGCATAATCATCGTCGGACACAGTTGAATCGGTTAGAGTGGAGTAAAATTGATCTTGTGATGGTAATTCTTCAGCTTCAAAGTCACTCCACTCTTTAAAAAACTCATACGGATAAATTCCTTTCGTGGTCATATATGATTTAACCTCAGAAGCACGCACCTCTTGTGCTTGCGTTAATATTGGAGGTGTATAGGGTGGTTCGTCACGATAGTCGGGAATGTTGCTTATATTGAAGCGATCAACCTCTTGGTCGTCACCAAAATCGTCAAGATCTGTCGGAAGACTGTTGACTATGTTGTTGGTTTCATCGGGGTCAATCCGTTCAGATACGAGATTTTTAATGTACTTTTCACATTCAGGAAACGTGTCAAGATTTTTGGATAACCTATCCAAAGACGAAAACAGGAACTGAAAACTGTCAATGAAACGTAAACCACCAATGGAAAAAGAAATATACTTTTCAGTGTTCGTCGGAGTGACAGTTATTTCTCCATGTCTTTGTTTTACAGCCGACATTATTAAATGTGCATCATACGTTTTTAAATTGTGAAAAACCACCGGTATCTTCATTTGCTCAGTATGAATCCGATAGTTCAGGTTACAACCTTGATGAGCAGGACCTTAAAACGAAAGCGAAATTAATTTCTTATAAAGCTTCATGAGAGTCTGAAAGAGTCGTATGAAAACGAAAATAAAAAATCGTCTGGGTATTACCAGATAATAACAATGATACATACCATTGTAAGTGCCATCAAGATGATTATGATCTTTGACTTTCCAACCAAACGTAATCGGATCATCACAAATGTGACATTTCGGGTTATTTGAATAAAAATAATTCTTTTCCTCGCGTGTTAAGGGATGCATTGGTGTCTGACGAAATAACCACTTGCGGAGTATCTTCTCCTCTCGCAAAAGCATATCAATAAAGATTTCAGCAGCATTTTCTCCGAAATAAAGTTTAGGATCTGAATAGTACCGTTTATCAGTACTGACAATGTGATACGCAAAACTACAAGCACGCTGTTCCTGATATTTATTTGTCCATGAAGTCTTTAATCTCGCACTTGCTTCCTCATCTTCTTCGTGTCGTTCTACACCCGGATGGTTTTTAGTCGGAATATAATAATCAGCAGTAGATGTTGGTACCAACATACTTTCAAAATCACAATAAATGACAAAAGGACAAGGTAGTTGATATTCAGTTTTGGTAAATCGTAAAACATTACTGTCTTCTTTCGGCGGCAGTTCAGCATGCTGAGGTTGATGTGTATGACATAGTTTTGAATGACTGATCAATGTATTTTCATTTTCGGAAACCATGCATACAATGAAAACAAAAAAAAATGCTTCTTTCCATGATGATGAGAAAGTTGACGAGTTAGCATTGAACTAACATTAGTAATAAGTACATAGTGCGATTGTTCATTACTTGAAAAAAGGAGCAAATTAATCTGAATATGACCTAAAGATTTGGTTGATCTTCGAAAGTAAATCTTTTCCTCTTCCTCATCCCATCCAAACACATTAATAGCCACCGTAGGGTTTTGTCTTTCAAATCGATCAAGTTGCTTAACAGGTGTCGGAAACGAAATATTGTTCATATCCAAATCGAAATCTTGTTCATAATCTTGATATTGATACTTTTGAACACGACTTCGATTATTCGGAAAATTGTACAGATGCGCCAAAATACTCCATAGAAAACATTTATCATCAAAAGTGTTCTTGACGTTGACAAAACATTTCTTGGACTTGAGTCCCTTCGGTAGAGGTAGATAAGATGACGCGCGTAAAGGATCATAAGCAATCAAACCTGAAAAAAAAAAAAGAAATTATAGTATAAGAGTATAAGAGGCAAAAAAAAAATATGTAAGCAAACAAATAAAAGAAACTTACTCATATCAAGGGAAATAAGACAATCGATCACCCAGCCACTACCATTTCGTTGAAATTCTTCAATTTCATGCCATAATTGTTGATGTGCTATTTCAATGTGTCGCGAAATGTCATGTAAATTGTCATTATTAATTGTAAAGACTTCAGAGCGAAAAACGGCTGGCGGTTCGGTTAAAACATCAGTTTGGTTGAGCTTGTGAAAAGTTGCTACAACTGAAAAATAGTATTTCCAAGCTTTAGTTCGAGATTCGGCGAGTTTTCTCTCGAGCTCTGCCTTGTGAAAGTTGCAAACGTTTTTCAAACGTTCAGAAAAGTTAGCTTGTACAGATTGATCAAACTTCTTTTTATATGTTACAATCTTTCCATTGAATGCACTCTCATGTACAGTCGGAATTTCCCAATATTCGGCATGAATTTCACCATAATTCGAAGTACTTCCACCATCTTGAACTAAAATATTTCTGTGTGTGATGATGATGGCGGTGGTGTTAGTTGACGCGTATTGGCTTTTTTTGATGAAGTTGGAGCAACAATAGCAACAATATCATCAGTACGCAATCGCTTCCGACAAGTATTTTCATGAAGTTTACAATTTTTCTTCGTGGTAAAACGACGAAAACAAGACATACAAGAAAACTCTTTATCTGTATCCAGTCTATTGCAATTTTTCTTGTGTCTTTTCAAATGATCTTCGGAGAAACACGGATATTTACATTTCTTACATACAAGAGTAGTACAGCACGCGTTGATATCAGATGCATCTTTTATATGGAAATCAATTTCATCCTCATCATCAGCAGCATTATCATCATCATCATCATCATTAAAATCATATAGTTCTTCTACTTCCATATTGCTTAGAAAATCCATCATATTCATGACACTAAAATTCGGAATAATTTCAACATCATTTTCTCGACCAGATAAAGATAGTTGTTCTTCGGAGACCACTGCTTCTTCAGGTATCTCAATATCCTCCAACAAAATAGTTATCAAGTCATCAAGAGAATCTGATGATGAAGACATATTATGTCTCAAAAAAAACGAAGTATAAGGTATGCAAAGATGCAAGCTCAAATACGTCACTCTACTGCTGCTGCTGCTGCTACCAGTCTCTTCAAAAAAATTAAACAAAATGTTCAAGATCACATCAAACCCTAAGTTATACTTTCCTCTGAAAAGAAATTGAATAATAAACAAACTATTTTGAATAAGATGAATAGTGAATTATATTCAACCATGGTATTTTATTGTTTGTTCAAATGAAAATTTGAAAGTAACTATATAAATGATCAGTATGATTTGTTCATTTATGATCTCGAAAACGGTTAAAATGAATCAAAGCATTGAAAAGAATTCATTTCAATCCAGTTCAAAATGGAGCTAAGTCATCCGTTTAGTATGATTGTTGCTGGAAGCAGAAAATCCGGTAAGACCGTATTCACGAAACACATTCTTCAGCATGGTAAAAATCTGATTAAACCAGCAATGCCAAAACGCATCATGTGGGTGTATGCGAAACACCAACCTGACCTACTCGAAGAACTCATGAACATTGATAAAAATATCGAGTACGTAGATGGTATTCCACATGACCTGGAAAGCACATTCGATCGAAACATCATGAATTTGATCATTTTGGATGACATGATGGACGAGGCTAGCAAGGACGAAAGAATTTCTCAGCTTTTCACACGCGGAAGACACGATAACCTTTCGGTTATTTATCTCACCCAAAATCTCTTTCATAAAAATCAAAGAAATATTAGTTTAAACTCTGACTATATCGTGGTGTTTAAGAACCCTAGAGATGCTTCTCAGATTGTCAATTTAGCGAGACAAGTTATGCCAGGTAATACAAAGTTTTTTTTTTGTTTGGGCATATCGCGATGCGACAACAAAGAAACCCTTCTCATACCTTTTCTTAGACGTCACACCAACAAGAGATGATCGTTTCAGAGTCAGCAGTAATATTTTCCCTCATGAACATCCACAGATTATGTATATTCCAAAAGGTATATAAAATGAATACACTCAAATCAATATCTCGCATTTTTGTCTTGACAGTTCACAAGTCAAGTCATTCTCATCGTTGTTTGGTAGACTGTTGACAACTCACAGATGTAGAGAGTAATTATGACAAGAAGAGTGCTGAAAAACAGTGATTATTTGAAATTGTTGCAGTGTTCATCAAAGCAGGATCGAATTCGCTTGCTGACAGGTGCAAAAAGTGAGCAAATCAACGCCATTTGTGACTGCATCAAAAATATACTTTTGGGTAATATCGAAATCACTCACTCACAAAAGAAAAAGCTTCTTCCTAAGAAGACCCTACTCAGAAAGCTCGCGGACAAGAAAACAAAAACTAAAGATCGCAAGAAACTGCTCATTCAGCAAGGCGGATCTGCTTTACTACCTATTCTACTTACCACCGTAGGTAGCGAACTGGTATCGTCAATACTACCAAAGATATTCCCGGGATGATCCCATTTGGAAAAAAATACGTTGTCATCACCGAAAAGGAATACAACATACTCAAAGATGCTAACAACAAGAACCAAAACCATCATAATAGCGTTTTGGATAGTGGTGATCATAGTGATTCGCGATTAAATACCAATGCCCCTGAAATTTTAAATCCAGAAAAGGTAGAGTTATTCAAAGCCGAAGCCAAAATGAAAGATGTATGGGACAAGTACAACATGTCAACTGATGAAAAAATTCGAAATTTCACCGAACAATTGAACAATCTTCAATCTAGATACGAGTCTCTAACAAAACCAAAACCTGTTGAGATTGTTTTAAACAAGAGCAACAACAAGAACAACAACAGCAGCAGTCTGAATCCTCAAACATCATCATCATCATCATCGCCGTCTACAGCACTCGACGAATTGAATATTATAGAGACCAATATTCTCAAAGGTCTACCCAAAACGAGTAAGACAAACGCACGGTTGATTATAGAACAGTTGAAAAAACACCCTGATATTATACGATGGGAAGCAAACGGTGACGTTTACTTTAAAAATTCGCGTATACCAAACACAAACTTTACAGACCTGCTGACTAACTCTGTTACGAATAGAGAGAGTTTATCCATTCCCATAATGGCACAGTCTGTTTTTACAAAGGCATTGTCAGATGCAAATGCAAATGTAGCGGATACTTGGATTAAAAATAAGGAGCAAAAAAGGCTTTTGCAGACCTACAAAGGTCTACGCAATGAAAATCCATTTTCTCCTTCAGTAATAAAGTTACGTCGTGAATTTAGCAAAGATGGTGGTGGTGATGGTGGTCGTGCTGGATATGACTTTGATGACCAATATTCACACATCCTAAGATATAAAAAGACCCAAAAAGTGGGCCTCTTCAACCTAATGATTTATTACTTGTTAAATATATAATGTTTTATTATTCGCAAAGAAAATATAATATAAAAGAAAATCTATCAGACTTTTTGTTCATTTGGTTTCGTAAGTGTGCTTGAGATGAGATCGCATCATCGACATCATGTGTGTAGTACGCCTCTCGCTTTAAGACTTCGAGATTTTTTCAAAAGATTTCGATGCATGATAGCTTGTTGCGGTTCTGGTATAACTATTGAAAATTCTCAAATTGATGGCAAGCCGAAAAAAGAAAGCAGTCAACAATCAATAGTGAAAGCAATGATCGCGGTAGTGACTTCGTTCATAATCAAAGTACTGATGATGATGATCGAATACTTTATAAACTGTATTATTCTCTCGCTTCTCCAGCTTCTTTTTCCGGACTGGAGAAATTGTATAGAGAGGCTCGTAAGAATAGTGCTACGATAGTGCTACGATATCAAGATCCAAAGTTAAGAGATGGTTGAGCTCACAATTGACTTATACTATTCACAGACCCGTGAGTAGACTTCGATTCGCGACGAGACCGGTTGGTTGTCGTTTACGACATTGATGAGCAATGGCAAATGGATTTGGTAGATTTTATTTAACCAAGTTGTCTAGGTACAACTCAGGTTTCAAATACCTTCTCACGTGTATTGATGTTTTGAGTAAATTCGCTTTCGTTCAGCCTCTAAAAACAAAAACTGGAAAAGAGCTGAATGTTGTTATGGAAAGAATGTTTCAACAACGCAAACCCAAACTCATTCACACCGATCAAGGTACAGAGTTTTTAAATACCCACGTGAAACGACTACTGAAAGAACACGGTGGCATCAAGTTGTTTTTCACGTATAGTGAAAGAAAAGCCAGCATTGTAGAGAGATTTAATCGCACCTTTAAAAACTTGATGTTCAAATACTTTACAAAGTATAATACTTATCGTTATATTGACGTCTTACAGGACATGGTTGAGAGATACAACAACTCTTATCATCGTTCCATCAAAATGAATCCTAGTGAGGTGACAAAAGAGAATGCTCCTCTAGCATGGGTGAACCTATACGACGAGAAAAGACTAAATAGCGGAAAAAGACAAGCGGAAGCTCGTCGTCGTCGCCGTCATAATCGTGTTTTGAAAATTGGACAGCATGTGCGAATAAGTATCGAAAGGACAGTCTTTCAAAAGCGATATGAACAATCATGGACAGAGGAGATTTTCATTATTACCCATGTTCTCGGCGGCAACGGTAGTCGAAGTCCGATAGTGTATAAATTGAAAGATCAAGCTGATGAGCCTTTAAAAGGAGTGTGTTTTATAGAGACGAATTGCAAACGGTGACTGAACCTCGAACGTATAGGATTGAAAAGATTTTTGCGCAAAAAAAAGAACACGAGAGAGATGGTACGATATCTTATCTCGTAAAGTGGAAAGGATATTCTAACAAGTTTAACAGCTACGTATCAGAAAAGGATATTGAAGCTATTGGTGGTGGTGGTGAAAAATTAGTTTAATCATAATGGAAAAGTTTTACTTGGTTTTACCTAGCAATAGCTCTATGAAACTGTATCCTGAAAATACACTCGCTAATTTCAAAGTTAGTCTATCACAACCGATCATGTTAAATGATCCCGACAAATGGGAAGTTGGAAGTTGGACTTGCTGAAATTCGATTTCCAAATTCTTGGTACAATATTGATGAGGGAAAAAAACTATTTTGAAAAAAAGGACATTATTAATCCGACCAAAGAAGAGGTCAGTGGAATGTTTACGAATGAAAAGGGGAATATCGAAATGATCGCTCGGTTAGATGATAATGAAAAGACTGAAGTTGCATCTCCTGTAAATCTACCACTGTCATCAGCAGCATCAATTGAAGCATCAGAACCTCCCAAGAAAAAGACTAAAGATTGGCAACTCATTTCTCTTGTGTATCGTACGAGAATAACCTTACCTGCTGGACATTATGATAGCGCCAAGGACATTATCAATCCTCTCAACAAGAGCCAAAAGGGTATATTTCGCCCATTTCATTTCGAATATGATTCAGTCACAAAAAGAACTAAAGTCGATTTAAAAAATAATTGCGTGATTCGATGGCAAAATTCTGACATTGCTAGATGTTTGGGATTTTTCCCTAATGGAGTTATCAAGAAGAAGGAAGAAGGAAGGAAAGACTATTTCACCTACTCTTTCGAGTGTACAAGACACAATTAGTTCAATATACGTATATACGGACATTATTGAAAATCAACACGCTGGTGATGTGAAAGTTCCCTTATTGAGGATCATTCCTGTAACACAACCTAATGGTAAAGTGTGTTATGAAAAATATGACAAACCCTATTTTTTTCCTGTCAATCGAGGACATATCGAAAAGATTAGCATCAATATAAGAGATGACACGGGTGAATTGGTACCATTTCAATCTGGTAAGGTGGTGGTGACGTTGCTATTCAAGCGAAAGTTGGCAAAGTTTTATGATTAAGTCATCATCATCGTCATCATCAATATGAAACGACTGTCTGCACCTCATTGGCAGTATGGTGGAACATCTATGCCCGCGTTTCATGGTGCATCGATTCAAAGAGGTCATGGTGCTATTGGCGGTATATTCAAAGGTTTGGCAAGATCTTATGCACCCGTCTTTGAAAAGAACTCTGTTGACGGCAGGAAAGCAAGCGTTGCGAGCTATCCCTCAAGTTATCAAGGATGTGCGTCGAGGCAAGTCTCTCAAGAGATCGATTAAAGACAGGTCGTTACAAAGCATCAAATCCTTTGGGAGAACGTTCAAAAAGGAGCTAAATTCTCCTGCTGCCAAAGCTGCTCGTGTGAAAGCTAATCAGAGAGCACATAAAAGACGGCTACAGGAAATAAATCGTGCTATTCGCGACGGAACACTCAAACGTAGAGGTGGTCCTCTGAAAATTGCACCTTCAAAGCGAAAACGAAAAGACATTTTTTTCTTGATGGATGACGAAAAAGATTATCAATCAGCTCATCAAGAGTGTGCTTTGTCTGATACAGACGTATTTACACCAGCTTTCGTTCAGACTGATATTAAACAGGGTGTTTATGAGGATGTTTATCCAATTTCTAAATTGAATGATAATGGACCTGTGGAATTTGTTGTGGAAAATGCGAGTGAGATGTTTCTCGATTTGGCGAATACTTATTTCAAATTTTCTTTAAAAATCGTGAAAGCGGATGGGGCAGATCTTGAGGAAGATGAAAAAGTTGCTCCTGTAAACTACATCTTTGGTGCTTTAGCGAGTCAGGTGGATGTGTCACTTGGTGGTGTCAGTGTTTCAACATCACACAACAACTATGCCTATCGCGCCTATGAGGAAGCACTACTAAACTATGCTATGCTAGAGATGCTAAGAAATCGCAGCTCACTATGGGGCTTTACGCTAAAGATCAGCACGGAAAATGTGCTGCACATGACCCCGATCGATCAGAACACTACATTGAAACAAAGACAAGAATTTTTTGCTGAAAGCAAAGTGGTTGATCTCATTGGAAAAATTCACTCGGACATTTTCAATCAAGGAAAATTGATTGATTTTGAATGGGTTGACGCTTAAAGTCACCTTGTTGAGAAATAAACCAGAGTTTATGCTTTTGTCTCCCGTTGCCAACGCTGACTATAAAGTCGTTATTACGGAGGCTATTATGTGTTTGAGAAAAACAGTACAACTAACCCCGCATAAATTTGAAGAAATTCAACGACGTTTGGAAAAAGAACAAGCGAATTATCCGTTGGATAGAATTGATATTCGTACGCATTCAGCTGCTACTGGTTTGTCATCTTTTGTTTGGCATAATGCTTATCAGGGGCAAATGCCTAGTAAAATTGTTGTCGGTGTCGTTGACAATTCCTCTTACGTGGGAAATTACAAAGAAAATCCGTTTAACTTTGCTCATCACTCTATTCGAAAGGTGGGTGTGTTTATCAATGGCGAGTCGCTACCCGGAAAACCTATCAGTGTAAACTTTACGAATGGTCAATACTTGGAAGGTTACAAAAGTTTATTTGATATTGCTGGTACGTTTGGTGCTGATGATGGGTCAGAGATATCACGAGAATAGACTATAAAAATGGCTACGCTTTGTTTGGTTTTGATATTTCTCAATCGCTCTGTAGAGGAGGACATCAGCAACCTAAACGTAGAGGTACCTTGAAAATCGAGTTGGAATTTCACCAAGCGTTGGCAAAAACTGCTACAGTAATTGTGTACTCACAATTTGAAAATACCATTTCTATTGATAAATACAGAAATGTCATCAAAGATTACTAAAGGATAATGAATACGAATGAACTTAGATGTATTTTGACCAAAGACCCTGTGACGAGAAGACATTTGCGAGATGTTTATGCTTTGGATCAATTTAAAGAGTTTGTCAAAGAAAACTCGCTTCTTGATGGACTATATATAGTGAATGATCAACCTATTCATAAACTTGGTAACCATTGGCTCTTAGTTTTTGTTGCTAAACGAAAAGTTGTATTTTTTGATAGTTTTGGAAGAGCTCCTCATTACTACAATATAACATTTGATAAACAGACTGAAATCGAAAGAAATCCTGTTCAACTACAGTCATTATTCTCAAAAGTTTGCGGTGGATATGTCATTTATTTTGCTACTCAATTGTGCCGTAGTAAAAGATTGTCTGACATTGTAAAAAAATTTGATAGAA